>NW_017670591.1:46958-93150 GCF_001879085.1 Nicotiana attenuata
ACCGCCCATGGACGTGGGTCAATTGACCTCACCATATTAAATGTTTGTATTAAATGTTTGTGTCTCTACGTGAGGTTGTTCTCTAGATTGCTCATCTCCGCCCATGGACGTGGGCCAATTGACCTCACCATATTAAATGTTTGTGTCTCTTTTACCGCCCATGGACGTGGGTCAATTGACCTCACCATATTAAATGTTTGTGTCTCTTTTAGTATATTGCTCTTTCGATGTCTGATTTATCACTGTTGAAGGTAATACTTTGCTAGCTTCTGCATGACAAATAATTATTTCGGTCCTAACAACATATTCATGACAATCATCACTAGCTACTTTCTCCCTGTTGCAACCTTATTTTCAAGGTTAAAAATATCATTTTTTGTGAATTACTTGTAAATGTCTTCTAGCTGTAAATATTTCTTCGTCGTTATATGAGTCAACTTCTTTTCAATTAAATCTTATTCTCCTTATTTTACAGTCACGTGAAAAGTATACCTAGGTTCTAATTGAGACAAAACGACTATATAGTAAAAAAGACACAACAAATTAAAAAATAGCAATAGCAAT
The DNA here is from genome assembly GCF_001879085.1 of Nicotiana attenuata. Lineage (NCBI taxonomy): Eukaryota > Viridiplantae > Streptophyta > Magnoliopsida > Solanales > Solanaceae > Nicotiana > Nicotiana attenuata. The sequence continues at coordinate 47,523 of NW_017670591.1, forward strand.
ATATACTAATTAAAGCACATACCATGGGGCCACAGGAGGGAAGATCAACAAAGAAAGATTGAAGAAAGGGTTTCTGGTTAGGGTTATCAGGGCTCCATCTATAGATTCTGAATTCCTTCTTAGCTTTATCAGCAAATTTCATGGCTTTTTTCAGGTCCCCAACAGACTCCACGGCTTCTTCTCCATGTTTTTGTGCAATGGGATGCCCTTCAAGTATAGGGAACTTGTCTTTTTTAATCAAACGCCCCACCTTCTTTACCCCTTCTTTTACTATGTTTCTTGACATTTTGAATTAATGCCCAGAAAGATTGGAAGCAAAACACTTTATATCTTGCTTCCTCTGCTCTTAGCTGTTCTACTAAGAGAGCTTANGTCCAAGGAACTCTTCAGGATTCCACCAGTAAGAAGGGCAAGAAGTGCTGCAGCAAGCACATAATATGCATTCATATAAGCCATCAAGCTTTTTTCTATCCTCGGGTGTTTGCCTGTATTCTCTCCCGTCTGGCGGGGGCTTTCGTGTCATTAACCATGGCTCTATAGACCTGCATCCTCAAAAGCTAACAAATTAACCAGATTGCTCCAACATATAATTATTTATTAGAGGTCGGTGGATTTTTGCCAGGTTCTACGAGTTCAACGGAATATATTGCTCTGATTCAAACAATATATATATATATATACACACACACAGAGAGAGAAATAACATTTAAGACGTATACACAATTAATAAAATTGAATTCATTATGAATTCATTGACTACATATCATGAATTCGCTCCCATTGTCAATGAAAAATAAAATTATATAGTTTTCGTGTGATTTTCATCAACTTTATAAAACCAGGTCCTGTTAACGCCACTTATATAAGACTCTTCATATAAGCCTCTCTTAAACTAAACTAGTTTTCAGTAGTGACGACCAATATAAGATTAGACTACACATTGAGTAAATTAAACTTAAGCTATGATTTGATATTTACATTTCTTAGAAGCGATAATTGCTGATGCACATATAATCGAAATTAAATACTGACTCTGATGAAATGAGAAAAGGAGTGGAATTAATTACTTGTACTGCTGGTAAAAATTAGTGAGATCAACCACCAAATCTTTGATCACGAACATATGAGGAAGAGGAGTGATGGTAGTTGGTTTGCTAGTATCTGTATCAATAGGCTTGAGGCATGCTACTGTGTTAACACCATCTATGTTCATTGAGCATGATCCACATATCCCTTCTCTACATGACCTCCTATAACTCAAACTCGAATCCTCCTCTCCTTTTATCTTTTGCAATGCATCCAGAACCTACAAAAACGATTATTAAATTCGGTGAGTCCGGACTTCTCCTTTAATAACATACTTGAAGAAACCCTGTAGGCACGAACGTAAATTCAGTTTTTTGGCTAAAATTTACAAAAGAGAGAAAAGGAAAAAAACTTTCCTACATAAAAGATCATATGAAAAATTAGAAGATACTCTGGCGTTTTAGTTTCAAGGCTGGCTCTAGGTTGTCCACCTAAGTTTTTAATTAGGCGACTTTACTAGACTATGATTCAATTTTCTTCAAACTAAATTGAAGCAGCTTCAATTGAAGTTCAATTTAACAGATATCTATCTACAGTTGTAATAAATTTTTACACCATATATATATCAGTCATATTTTCACGGCAAAGGCCTCCTTGTACAAATTGTCGAGGGCAACATTCTCGAAGGCAACATGTTAGGTGTTTGTCCTATCTCTGGAAGGATCGGTAAGGTATTACCATAATTGAATTTACCAATACGTACGAGGATCCTTCCTTCTCATTTAGTAGAATCCACAATGCAGTCTTTAAGACGTTTGAGAGTCTTGTTTAGGTGTGTGAGACAAGTATTAGTAGCCTTAAGACGTTTGAGAGTCTTGTTTAGGTGGAGACGTTGCGAGACAAGTATTAGCAGCCTTAAAACGTTTTGAGAATCTTGTTTAGGTGGAGAGTTGTGAGACAAATATTAGCCTGCCACTTGTGTGTGCCTCTATGTGAGGTTGTTCTCTAGATTGCTCATCACCGCCCATGGACGTGGGTCAATTGACCTCACCATATTAAATGTTTGTATTAAATGTTTGTGTCTCTACGTGAGGTTGTTCTCTAGATTGCTCATCTCCGCCCATGGACGTGGGCCAATTGACCTCACCATATTAAATGTTTGTGTCTCTTTTACCGCCCATGGACGTGGGTCAATTGACCTCACCATATTAAATGTTTGTATTAAATGTTTGTGTCTCTATGTGAGGTTGTTCTCTAGATTGCTCATCTCCGCCCATGGACGTGGGCCAATTGACCTCACCATATTAAATGTTTGTGTCTCTTTTACCGCCCATGGACGTGGGTCAATTGACCTCACCATATTAAATGTTTGTGTCTCTTTTAGTATATTGCTCTTTCGATGTCTGATTTATCACTGTTGAAGGTAATACTTTGCTAGCTTCTGCATGACAAATAATTATTTCGGTCCTAACAACATATTCATGACAATCATCACTAGCTACTTTCTCCCTGTTGCAACCTTATTTTCAAGGTTAAAAATATCATTTTTTGTGAATTACTTGTAAATGTCTTCTAGCTGTAAATATTTCTTCGTCGTTATATGAGTCAACTTCTTTTCAATTAAATCTTATTCTCCTTATTTTACAGTCACGTGAAAAGTATACCTAGGTTCTAATTGAGACAAAACGACTATATAGTAAAAAAGACACAACAAATTAAAAAATAGCAATAGCAATATATACTAATTAAAGCACATACCATGGGGCCACAGGAGGGAAGATCAACAAAGAAAGATTGAAGAAAGGGTTTCTGGTTAGGGTTATCAGGGCTCCATCTATAGATTCTGAATTCCTTCTTAGCTTTATCAGCAAATTTCATGGCTTTTTTCAGGTCCCCAACAGACTCCACGGCTTCTTCTCCATGTTTTTGTGCAATGGGATGCCCTTCAAGTATAGGGAACTTGTCTTTTTTAATCAAACGCCCCACCTTCTTTACCCCTTCTTTTACTATGTTTCTTGACATTTTGAATTAATGCCCAGAAAGATTGGAAGCAAAACACTTTATATCTTGCTTCCTCTGCTCTTAGCTGTTCTACTAAGAGAGCTTACTTGCATGCAAGGAAATTTAAAGGAAGACACCTGGTTGCACGTGTCAACCTTGACGATCATTTTCTTCTTTTCTCTTTGTTTTTTGTTAGCTTAACGGTGTTTCAATTTTTTTTTATTGAGATGATAGGGTGAACAAAAAAAAAAGAATGCAGGACTTGTAATTCTTACAAATAAGACATGTAGAGGCGAGGCGGAGGCGGATCTAGGATTTGTTGACTATGTGTGCATCCAGTGGCGGAGTTAGGAATTTCTTCAAAGGTGTTCAAATTTAAAAGAAGTGGAAAAAATTCGACAAAGGTATTCAATATGTGTCATACACTTTTAAAATGTAATATTTTACCTATGTAAACAGTGCAATTTTTTGACGAAGGGTGGTCGGTTGACCACCCTTATCAATATGTGGTTTCGCCACTGGGTGCACCACTAAAAAAGGTAGAAAAAAATTAATAAGTGGGATCTGATCCATGTTCCTCAAGGTAAATAACTCAATATTCAACTAAGTGCACCATTTAATCTTTTTGGAGCATGGGTGCCAACAGATAAGATTAGACTAATTCTAAAAAATATGTACGTAAAATACCTAGTTTGACGGTGAGACCGTGGGTTCCCGTACCCCTTAATTGGGGCTACAGATCCGCCCCTGAGTAGAGGGGGAACTATGTTGATCATTAACAGCTTGTTTGGATGGTTGTTACTTGTTGTATTGTACTATATTATTATTATTTTAAATATAATATTATTTTGATTGTTATTTAAATTTTATTGTATCGTACTTCGTCCTTATGTAAAGACGAAAAATATCGCTTTATGGAACGATCGATTTGGTGTAGCTGCGCCGTTTCCTTTTCTTCTTATCTTGCCCTTTTTTATTATTAAATAATCTTATTTTATCCTTTATCCTACCTTTTTTAAGTAATAATATTATCTCGTACCTTACTTTTTCTTTATAATATTGCAAATTCATCATATTATTGGTGCATGATATCATGAAACGATGACAAATAATACAATCTATCCAAATATTGTATATATCAAAACGATACAGTACAATATAATACTATACGATACATTATGAAACGATACATAGCAACCATTCAAACAAGTTGTAAGTGCCACTAGACCTCATAAATTTCAGTAGTGATATTGTAACGACCCGACCGGTCGTTTTGAGCTCTAGCGCGTCGTTCAACAGCCTGAGGTCATGAGCAGCTTCATTTCAGGTATTATGACTTGTACGCGTGGTCAGAGTTGAATTTCGGGAAGTTCAGAGTTGATTTGGAAAGGGAATCCTCACTTCGGAAGCTTAAAGTTGAAAGAATTAACTAAGATCGGATTTTTGAGCAAACGACCTCGGAATCAAGATCTGAAGGTTCCAGGAGGTTCGTATAAAGATTTCGGACTTGGGCGTATGCGCGGTTCGGGTTTTGGATAACCCGAGAGCGTTTTGGCGCCTATTGTGGAAGTTAGCAATTTGAAAGAAAGTTCATAAGTTTGGCTTGAAGTGCATTTCAGTGTTATCGATGTCCGTTTGGGATTCCGAGTCTATGAATAGCTCCGTATGGTGATTCTGGAGTTGGGAGCGCGATCGGAAGTGAATTCGGAGGTCGGTAGGTCATTTTGGAGTCATTTGGCTAAAGATAGAAAATTGAAGGTTTTTGAGAAGTTTGACCGGAAGTCAAATGTGACTTGTGTGCAAAATTTGGGGTCAATCGGACGTGATTTGATAGGTTTAAACATCGAAAGTAGAAGTTTGAAATTCTAAAGTTCATAAAGCTTGGATTGGAGGTTGATTCATGATTTTAGCGTTGTTTGGTATGATTTGAGGCCTCGAGCAGGTCCGTATTATGTTATGGAGTGGGTTGGTGTGATTGGACGGGGTTCCGGGGGCCTCGGGTGTGTTTCGGGTTGTATCGCGCTCTTATTTGATGTTTCAACGCCGTTTCTTTGGACATAAAGGGGTACCATATTAAGCAAATGAGCTCCAAATTAAGTTTTTATTGAACCATTAGATCGGTATCATAATTATGGAGCCATAGCAAAAAGAATCGTTGAATTTGGACATTGTATGAGGGAGTTATGCTCATTTCCGTGTTGGGAAAAAGTGCTGGTTGCTGTCATAACTGCAGATGCGGTCATTTTTCCGCAGATGCGGGACAACAGATGCGGTCATTTTTCCGCAGATGCGGAAACTGCTTGATGCAGTGGGGTTCTTTTAAAAATCGAAGTTTGGCTCATTTTCACTTTATTACGTCCATGGGAGCCGATTTGGAGACACTTTGGAGTGCCATTTTCATCACCAAGCATGAGGTAAGTGATCTCTACTAGTTTTGAGTATATACAAGGTTTATATATGGATTTAGACATATAATTGTAGAAAACTTAGGGTTTGAGGAAAAACCTAGAAAACTAGTATTCTTGGATTTTGACCATGATTTGGGTATGGAATTTAGAGAAAAATTATATATTTGAGTTCGTGAGGCTATACGTAAACTTTATCTTCGAAAAATTTCGGATTCCGAGCACGTGGGCCTGAGGGCGTTTTTGTTAACTTTTCGATCGGGGTTAGGAATTGTTATAGATTGGATTATAATGAGTACTTTAGCATATATTGATGGGTTTGCATAATTATTGACTAGTTTTGGAGCGTTGTGCATCGATTCGAGTCTTCGGAAGGGCGTGGAATACCAGTTATGGATCTTCGGAGCGAGGTGAGTCTCCTTTCTAACTTGTAAGAGGGAATTGTCCCCATAGATGAGTTAATTGGTTATGCGCTCCTATTTGTGGGGGCTGCGTACGCACGAGGTGACAAGAGTCCGTGCGTAGCTACTATTATGCTATTGTCCGGGTAGTCTAGGACCCAAAAGCATGCTATACTTGGATTAGTTGTAAACTTATTGACAGCTCGAATTGCCTAAGCCACATCGAATTAATAAATAAATTTCAAAAAGGATTAAACTTCTTTTCTTAAATTGTTAAAAGAGAAAGTGACTTTTATTTGAATAAATATTCCCTGGTAAATTCTTAATTAGCTATCTGAGCATGTATTTCTATGTGTACCTGTGTCGCATGTATGGTTCGCGAGCAGGATGATTGTTTATTTTATGTTGACCGTGTCGCATGGATAGTTTGCGAGCGGGATAATAGATGCATCTATGGTTCGCGCCGTTCGACCCTCGGCAGTGCACAATTTATTTTCTTTTGGAGTGGACCGTACGCCTCGGCATGATTTGCGCATGCTTGTATTGCTGCCTTGAACTTATGAAAGTTGATATTGCCTCTTCATGGCTTGAGAACATTTGGATAGATAATGAAAAGGAATTTTGGAAATTTCCTATAAAAGAAAATAATTGTTCACTTGTTTCCTTCTATTGGATTAAACTCATGTTTATAGAAATTCGCGATTTAATGTTTTATTGACATCACATTATTGGACCCTTAGTAAGTGTCGAAGTCGACCATCTCGTCTCTACTTCTTCGAGATTAGGCGGGATACTTACTGAGTACACGTTGTTTATGTACTCATACTACACTTCTGTGCATTTTTGTTGCACAGGTATGTGTAACTCTAGTGGTCTATCGGGCGTAGCAGCACGGATGATTCTGGGACTTGGTGAGTGCAGTATTCGAGGCGGCCCGCAGCTAGTATAGTCCCTTCCAGTATATTGTGTTTACTTCCTGTCCACTGTATTCCGGACAGATGTTGTATTTTATTTTCCTTCTCAGTAGATGCTCATGCACTTGTGACACCGGGTTTTGGGATGGCTTTAAATTATTTTTGTATTAATTGCTTATCATTTAGTTTGAATTGAAGCGGTTATCTTTTCATTTATAAAATTGAAGGAAAATCCTAGTTTCCAAGATTGTTAAAATGAGAACTTCATCAAGTAATTTGGTTGGCTTGCCTGACAGCAGTGACCGGCGCCACCACGACCCTTAGTGGATTTTGGGTCGTGACAACATGGTATCATAGCACTAGGTTCCTAGGGTCTCACGAGTCATGAGCAAGTCTAGTTGAGTCTCGCGGATCGGTACGGAGACGTCTGCACTTATCCTCGGGAGGCTGCAGGACTGTTAGGAGTACTTCCCTTCTTGATTCCTTATCGTGCTACTTGATCCTTGGGGGCGTATGCCTTTAATTCATTCCTACTCAATCTTACGCGACGCAAACTTCTTGTTATAAATCGAGAATTGAAGAACTGTAATGGTAATACAGATGTGATACGGGATGTTTCTCCCGGTATAGCTGATCGGATTATTATCGTCGCTTTGTAGCAGGATATCTTATTGTTTCAGCCCAGTAGCGGTACCTCTGAGGGCTCTGAGGCTAGGCACAAGTTGCCATGATGTTTATGAACTGTTGTTCCGCAGTATTGATATGATGGTAGGACATTTGCCTACGTGTCGGGGCGGTAAATGACTTGAAGGGAGGTTTACTCAGTGCATAATCTAGAGAATCAGTTTTTTTTATTTATTCCCGGCAAGGGAAAGGCAATCGGACTAAGAATGGTCAGATGTGGGCTGGCGGAGTAATGAGACTTGATATTTGCAAGCGTGGTGGAGCTTTCTTCTATGATGGGGTGTCGTTGTCCTAATTGAATGTACCGAGTTCGTCGGTGTTATGATCTTCTGCAATTCGCCTTTGGGGCAAGCTATTGTGAGATAGTATCGAAAATGCGGCTGTCAGATATCGCAGGGTGCGGTAGTTCAGGGTTAAATCAGTGTTTCTAATGTCGACGGTATGAGAAAGATGATCATCCGAAAGGTGTAAAGTTAGCAGCAATTGTGGGTTCAAGTGCCACGAAGATAGATTTTTTACTCAAGACAGCAGCTGAGTAGTAAAGGATGAGGAAAAGCATGTGGGGAGTGTCAGGCGGTGGCTAAAATTTCTAGAAGGCCAAGTATAAGAGGCACAGGTCGAGTACTCGATTAAAGGGACGAGTTCTGCCAAAGTGGGAGAGTGGCGGAGTTGCATATGGGCATTGGGGTAGGATGACTATGCGCCTTAAGGAGAGTCTGGGATGACTTGCGAATTTTAGTAATTTGGTGATTGAGGTCTACGGATTTAATTTGGAGTGTGGGCTATTATGCGGCAGGAGATTTGATATAACGGGAAGGAGCTGCTTGAATGAAGAAGGATACAACATAACCTTGAATTGGAAGAATGTTGCCGCACATTTAATTGATGTCCATGAGGGGTGAATGGACTCGTGCAGCTGGAGAGAGAGCTCGGACTCAGGATTGGTTATTGATGTCGTAGTGATTGTACCCCGTGCAGCAACGTTGGAAGATGTCGGGGAGTGATTTCCACATGTGGGTTTTTCCTGTGAGCAGTTTAGCGGTCGCGTGGTTGGCAAGGCTTCTGCGAAGAATTCTATTGGTTGTACAGCGAAGGGATCGGTCGTGCGAATGTTGTTGATGATTCAGAGTATAAAAAAGGGGTTTCTACNTTCATTATAAAATTGAGGAAAATCCTAGTTTCCAAGATTGTTAAAATGAGAACTTCATCAAGTAATTTGGTTGGCTTGCCTGACAGTAGTGTCCGGCGCCACCACGACCCTTAGTGGATTTTGGGTCGTGACAGATATTGTATATGTATGTATATATATATATTTAAATTTAATTAATTATAAAAAGAATTTAGCATCCTAAATATTAATTTTTTTTTATGGTGCATTTGTTAAACAGTATACTTAAATTTCCTTACTCTAGGAGTGTTTCCTGATCAATTTGGTACCATTTTGAAAGCTTTCGGTTCGGTATTTTTTATATTATTACTTAAAATTATATTCTATTAATCAAACTTGTAATTGTGACTGAAATTGATTTTTCAAGCCCAAGCAAAAAAGAAAAAAACTAAAAGATTAGCAAATTAAACCAAACAAAATATTAGTGATATTTCATTTTAAAATAAGACTCTCGGTTTTTGCTTGAACAGAAAAGTAAAACAAAGAAAACACTAGACATAATATTATTACAAGGCAAATATTATGAGCCATCAAATTTAAAACGAATATGCTTGCAATAGAAAAGAAATAAGGAAGGTTCGTGATGATATTATACGCAAGAAAAGTCTCGTGTTTGAGACTTGTTAGTTAGAGAGACACTACTTTACCTGAGGTTGAGCAGTTATGTTGGAGATCCTAGACAACGCTGGTTAAACTCGAAGACATAAAATAATTATTTTAAAGCTCACTAAATACCCTAAGTGGACTAAGCAATTTGTTGACTTTATATTATAGTTGAATTATTCAAAGTCATGAAATTATCAACATTCTACTTAGTGATGAAAAGTAAGATTTAATTCATGGTGAATTTGGAAAAAATATGCGGAGATATTTTTTTACTTAAAACGAGGTTGAGCTATTTAAAATATATGAAATTATTTGACATTGTACTTGATGGTAAAAAATTAGTAATTTTAAGGACATTATGTAAACCTTGACAATTTCCTAAAATATTATATAAGTTTTTGTGAATGGCAGAAATACGTACAAGATGATTCGAACATCAATTTTATAAATAAGTTCAAATAAAAATATATGCGAATCTATATATCTATCTATCTATATCTATCTATATTATTATAAAAGCACGACTGTCAAAACGCTAAATGTTAATTGACCAAAATATTCCGAAAATATTGACAGACTTTTATACCCCTATAAAGCTAAATTATTTCTTCCAAAAAATAATCCATATTGGATAAAATTTTAATATTAGACTCTACCTAATTTGATTTCAACTAAAAGTGTCTACTCAAACTTCGATCGGTCAGCTATCAATTTAAAATTGTTCCCAGTTGAAACTAAGTTTGGTATAAGACTTCTATATATCAGAAAACATCAGCACTCTTAGGCTAACTATATTTAATTAAACCAAGGGTTCATCTTCAATAAAATTGGTATGCTCATATAAATATTTGAGCAGTAGAAACACGTGTGCTCCCATTCTATTTCAAGTAGATCTTGCAATTTGGAACTTTTCTTGGTTTACAAGTTTGCAGTATTTTGGACAACTAAACATGGTTCAATCAATTTTATATATTTACAGCTCCTTGGAATTATTAGGCTTTTTGTCAATTTTCTTTATTAATTGGTGTTTTTTTTTTTGTTTTTCACCGTTGTACTATGATATTTAAATTTTAATTCAATAACTTGCTTTTCACATTGTCTTTCTTTTGTTACAGATGGCAAATCTATGTCATAAATCTGATAAAGAAGATTTTAGATATCACCATAAAGTTTAAACATCAATAAGACATCATACAAAATGTGTTGAACGATTGCTGCTACAACTCTTGGTTTAAACAGCACATATAGCGGTGTTATGTATTGAATTTTGTTCTTACGAGTTTGGCCATTGAACTAGGTTACTTTTCGTTATTCCCATTGTGAAGCTTGGGATAGGATAAGATGAAGAATGGATCATGTTTACGTCTTAGTCGATGCATATATATTTCTAATAATCAAACTGTTTAGTTTGTATCTTTTAGTGTTTTTTCAAGCGTAAACGATAACCATGAGATCTGAGAGGAAGATGAGATCTCTATAATTGAGCAATAGACTCTTTGAATAAACTTTGTGATGAAAAGAGGTTGTTTGCGGGACGGCGTGAAGGAACGTGGATGCCTTGCTATGCAAGAATTCTACCCTTGATTTGATAGCTATAATTTTGATGGTACTAATTACTCGGGGTTAATAAAATGTTGGATATATAATTAATATACACATAGGCAATACTCAATAATTTCTTCTTTTTCGAGTTTATTCTTTTAAAATTGCACAATTGCTTGAGTTTTATGGCAGATAGTTGTGCGATTAATGTTGTAGAATTTCTCTTGCTCATCAATGCTACTTGTTCTCTTCTATCTTGCTACATCGTGACTTGAACTTATATCAAAGAATTGAAGGCAAAGAAAGGTCATATCTTTGAACATCTCATGCGTTGTTTTTGACCTTCGAGGTATTATCACATGCTGACTTTTATTTGCAGAATAACTGAAAGATTGATCTTAACCTTTTGGGTGTTGCTAATATTTCATTAGAAATCACGGGAAGAGCTCAATGTAATGTCGTTAGTCTATCAAACGGAAGATCCAAGTGTCATCAATTTTTACTTTTATCATAAATAATTGACTAAAGATCTACGTGCAACGCCGTAACATAGATACTAGTTATTATAAAAGCATGAATAAAATGTTGGATTACAAAAATAACCTTTTAATATTAAGCATAATAACTCGCAATAAAAGGACATAATCGGAATTCTACACATTAGCCTTGTAATCCTATTAGTTTTAGGACATAATACTACACGTTAGGAATCCTACATGATTACCTATAGGAATCCTATTAGTCTAATTATTTTTCGGGCATAAATATATAGTACTACATGTTAGCATGTAAATCTAATACCTTTAGGAACATGTTAGATTTTCTATTAGTATAATTACTTTCGGAATACGGCTATATTTTTAGCCATGTAATTAGATTTTTTATTAGTATAATTACTTTCAGGATATGGATATATTTTTAACCATGTAGTATATCCTATTACTTTTAGGATATACTTAAAACATTCCTATTAGTAATTTAATTTGAAAACGTATTATATTATCCTAATTCATTTAGAAATAGGAGAGCCTATATCATTACCACTCTATAATATTCAATACCAAAATAAATGCTAAACGGACTGTATAAAGCGTTGAAATTGAAAAAAATCCCTAGATAACATATTATTATATTATATATGAATTGCTTTCCTACTCAACTAATATTTTTTATTATTAATTTTCGTGTAATATAGAAAAATATACCCAATTAATAAAGAACAACTAAGAAATTTTTAAGAATATAAATGTGTGAGAAAAGAAAGAAAAAGGTTGGTAAGAGCCAATACCACTATTGATCTTGCAAACATAAAGATCTAAAATTGGAATGTCAGATCGATCTTTTTACTCTTTGAAAATAAAATTTATGGTGGATACAATTATAACTACAGTTAAATATTCAAACTTGAGATGAACTAACATTAAGAATCTATATCAACAGAAAATAAATTATATTTTATGTTAAAATCAAATAATTAAATCTTTCAATTAATTATTTAGCAAGAAAATCCAATTAAACTATTTTTTTAAATTCATTATATGAGTCAAATTATTTCTCAAGTTAAAAAAAAATCTTAGGGTACATAAATTTATTCCATAAAAAGAGTATAGAAATTTTTTTTTAAAAAATCACAAAGTAAAAAAGATTAGTATACTTTTAAGAATGCCATACAAGTGTTTGAGGAAGCACAATCAAAGCTATATCCTGAACAAGAATAAGCTTTCAAAACTATATTATAAAACGTCGACTCTGGTATAGCGAGATTATCCTTTGTAGATGCCTCCGGCGGAATCGAAATAATATTCCTCTGTCATGCATTACTTGCAAATGTCAGATCAAGAGGGTTGATATTGTTGGCAATAAGAACAAGTGGTGTACCAATAACGATTTTATTATGAGGTCGTACAACCCACTTTAGATTTGATATACCTCTTCAAATATCTAAAATAACCATCACAAATATATCAAAGCAGAGCAATAGTGGTAAATTTATAAGGAAAGCAAAAGTGATAATATGGGATGACGCGCTTTTGGCTAAACGTCAAACGATCAAAACAATCGCCTAGAGTTTTAGAGATATATTGATATCGATGAACCGTTTGGTAGAAAAATAATAGTTTGGGAGGTGATTTCTGTCAAGTACGATCAATAGTTCCAAAATTGAGCAAAGCAGAAACTGTAAAAACTAGCTTGCCAAAATCTACTTATGACCTCAAATGAAATATTCAAATGACAAGAAATATAAAAGTAAGAACAGATCCAACATTCAGTGACTTCTTGCTTCGTGTCGGAAACAAAGAAGAGCATACAATAAAAGATGATTTGGTTCTTCTAGAACACTTGATTATCAACTCCAATGGTAATAGTAATGCATTTAATAAGAAAATATTTTTATCATTAGATAAAAACACAATTTATAAAAATTACATGATAGAAATTAAAGAGCTATCTTAACTAGCAGAAATGAATATGTTGATCAACTAAATAAAAGGTTAATTGCTAAGTTTTATCGTAAAAATAAAATATTTTTCAGTTTTGAGTCAGCAGAAGATGATAGCAACAATTGCTACTAAGAAGAATACGTAAATACTTTAATACTATATGGCCTTCTACCGTACATGTTTGTTCTCAAGTTCATTATTTCTTACGTATGTTAGTGTCACCATATATATAATAGACTAAGTTAAAATAGATCTTGCATTGCATATAGGTTGATTTTGAAGAAAAATATGCCCCCCATGCTACTGAAAACTTAGATCATCTTAATAGCTTATGTAATAGTCACTACAAGAAAAAGGGCTTTTAGTGGCGACAAACTTTGCCACAGAAAGTTTAATTGTCGCCACAGAATACCTTTCGTGGCGACGACGTGGCGACCAAGTGGTCGTTGGCTATACTAAGTGGCAGATACTTATTGGTAGCGACTTATAATGGTCGCCACAAAAGGTCCACCTTTCGTGGCGATATTTGTCGTCACAAAACTTATTTTGGATTGCCACTAAAATTCACTTTAGAGAATCCGTCGCCACTAAATGCTAGCCTTTGGTGGCGACGCATATCGCTACAGATCGTTGGCGGCGACTATGGGTGCAACCAAAGCCCGACTTTGGTGGCTACTTTTGTCGCTACCAAAAATTACATTTTAGTGACAACTTGGTATTGCCACCAAATCTCCATTTTTTGTGGCATTAAAATGTCGCTACTAATTATATTTTCTTTTAGTGGCAGTAGGTTATAATCACAAAAGCTCTTATTTTTCGTCACAACACAAGTTTTTCATAAAAGAAAATATAAAACTACAAATATTTGTACAACCCGATAACAATTCTCAAAATAGAATTGTAGTCTTTTTAATGTTAAAAAGTCTACACGGTCAAAAGAAGTCAATGTGTATACATTGCCATTTCACGACACTAACAAAAAGGAATAGTCTTCAAGACGTACTCTAATGTCTTCTACGATAAACAAAATGACCATAAAAATATCTTCAAACTACACCTTGAGTAGCTTCACTTCCTCGTTCTTGAAGTATCTTGTCCTTGCTATTAAAAAATAAAGATAAACATCATTAATATACGCATATGTACAAAAAAAGACTATAAGTTTGAAGAGAAAATTAGTCGAAAAGAGCGAGAAGAAGTAAAGCAAAGATTTTTGAATTGACCATTCAATCTCTGAGCTGCAACTCAACAGCAATTAAATGCAAGTTAATTTTTGGAGTTCCTAACGTTGCCAAACAAACAATTTCCTCTGGTTCAAGTTTGATGAAGTAGTTCTCTACTGGAAAACTTTGCATACTCTAGCAGCTATATCACCTCCAAAAACAGTGATCAAGCAACTGGAAACTTAAGAGGAATTCCTCTCCAAGTTTGGTCAAATAACTATGTCCAAATGTAGCTGTTGCAAAAATCCTCAAGAGAAAACTATTGACCACATTTTTATTTTTGGAGAAAATGCCTCAGTAATTTGGAAAAGCTTCTGTGATCCTTTAGGCATTAACCGAATTCCTCAGAATCTTATGCATATGTTACAAACCTTCTGGAAGATGAAAGGTAATAACTATGCACACAGGGCTCTAATTCAAATCCTGCCTATATACATTTGTTGGGAACTTTGGAAGGCAAGGTGCAGTGCCAGATATGAAAATAAAAAAATCTCTAGATATAAGATCTTTCAGGAGATTTTATTTCATGTAAAGGTACATTTGGGCAGAGAAGGCATACAGATAAACAATAGCTGGTCCTAGAATAGAATTGCTATTGAACTGGAACAATTAAGGATAAGATTAACTTCTACTCCTATCACATGGGCAAGGCCCGATGATAACTGGTTGAAAGTAAACACAGATGGCAGTAGCAACAGTAATATGAAGACGGCAGGGATGGGAGGGATTGTTAGGAATAGAAATGGAGATCTAGTTTTTGCCTTTGCAAAGCCTCTTCAATTAAGCACTAACAACTCATTGTGTTTTAATAAATATAGAGTAAAACTGATTTCAAGAGAAATACCTATATAAAGCTTATGATTTATGAATATACACTAAACTGATTTCAAGCGAAATCCCTACCTGTTGCATTCTGATCAGCCATGCATTCATCTTTTCTTCAAACTTTTTGTCAACTTGTAAATTCGTCCGTGCACACTCAGCAACCATTTGTTCTTCTAGCTTACTTTGCAACTCAGCAGTCATTTCTTCTTCTAGCTTGCTTTTCAACTCGGCAGCCATTTGCTCACGTTCTTCTTGTAATTTTCTATCCATTTCCTCTTGCATCTCTTGACCCATTCTTTTCATTTGAGAAGACATACTCGCCTCTAAGTCTACCTGCTGCAAACTGCTTTTTTTGGTAGGCTTCTTTCTATACCCTTTTCCACGAACATAGCCAGTTTGTTCGCCAAGTACAATGGCTAAAATCTCATCTGCACTCATTGGCTGCTCATTTTCTTCAGATTGTTGTTGAGTTACAATTTCATTGAGTTGGCCCTACAAATATGTATGAATTTATAGTATAATAGGAAACAGATAATAAAATAACAAAATAATGATGCTAAGAAATTACATGTATTTGTTGTGACTGTGGATCCGACCACACATTTTTCCTTTGTCATCCTTACGAGTATGTTGGAGCTCCCAAACTCGATCTGGAGCTGCTTTGTTTCAACTAACAGGATCTCTCTAAAATTGTAACGACCCGACCGGTCGTTTAGAGCTTTTGCACTTTGCTCGCTAGTTCTCGGGCATGACTTGCCCCGTGTGATGTATTGTGACTCATGTAAATCGTTGGTTTGGTTTTCAGGGTAATCGGAATGAAATGGGAAGAACAGTTCTCAGTTTGAAGCTTGAAATTTGAAAGGTTTGACCAAGATTTGACGTGTTCGTATATGATCTCGGATCGGAATTTTTATGATTTGGTTAGCTACGTTAGGTGATTTCGGGCTTAGGAGCATGATCGGAATGCATTTTGGAAGTCCGTAGAAGGTTTAGGCTTGAATTGGCGAAATTAAGATTTCGGCGTTTTCCGTTTGATAGGTGAGATTTTGATATAGTGGTCGGAATGAAATTCCAGAAGTTGCAGTAGTTCCGTTATGTCATTTGGGATGTGTGTGCAAAATTTTAGGTTATTCGGACATGGTTTGGTTGGGTTTTTTATCAAAAGCGGAATTTGGAAGTTTTTAGAAACTTAGGCTTGAATCCGAGGTGTTTTGGTTGATTTAGTGTTGTTTGAAGTGTTTTGATGATTGGAACAAGTTTGAATAAGGTTTTTGGATATGTTGGTGCCTTTGGTTGAGGTCCCGGGGGCCTCGGGTGAGTTTCGGGTGGTCAATCGGACCATTTTGAAGTTTAAAAGCTGCTGAAGTTTTTCTGTTGCTGAAGTTTTTCTGTTGCTGGCGTTTTCGCACTTGCGGTTTGGGGGCCGCAGGTGCGGCGCCGCACGTGCGGAGGAGCTATCGCAGAAGCAGAAAAGAGGCCAGGCGAGCAGAGACCATAGAAGCGGTAAGGGTAACCGCATCTGCGATGTCGCAGATGCGGAAATGCGGTCGCAGATGCGATTGTTGGCTGGATTAGTGAGCTCCGCAGAAGCGGAGAAATGACCGCATATGCGGTACCGCAGAAGCGGCTAAAGTGCCGCAGATGCGAAATAACTGGGCAGTTGAATTAAAAGAGGCCCTTCGCGAATTTTGGGTTATTTCACCATTTTTTACCTTGGCTTGAGAGCTTTTGGACGATTTGGAAGGGAGATTTCAAGGGAACTTCGCCAAGGTAAGGATTATTGGACCTAAAACACATTCCTATGGTAGTATTTCATGGATTAAGGCTGTAATTAAAGGAATTAAAGGGCTAAAAATGGAGGATTAGGGCTTGAGTTTAAGAGGCCTTTGAATGAGGATTTGAGGGGTCATTTGGACTCAAATTTCAGTGTTCTTGATATGTATAGACTCGTGAGAAGATAAGGAATCTATTGGTGTAAAAATTTCTGTGTTTTAAGAAGTGGGCCCGGGGCTCGGGTTTTGCTAATTTCGGGATTTGTGCCCTTTATTGATTGTTTTCGCTTGGGCTTTGTTCCCTTGGCATATTTTGACGTCCTCGTTCTGATTTTGGATAGATTCGACCCGCGTGGAGGCCGATTCTAGGGGAAAAGGCATCGTGAGCTAGAGATGTAGCCGGTTCGAGGTGAGTAATGATTGTAAATGATGTTCTGAGGGTTTGAAACCCCGGATTGCACATCGTAGTGCTATATTGAGGTGAGGCACACGCTTGACGACGAGCGTGGGGTCGTGCACTTTTGAGGACTCTGTCTTGGTCCGTCCCGATTGATGATTTTACCGCGTATTTGACTGAAATCTATTTGTTATCATCATTATTTGGGCTGCATGCCATATTTGGGCTTCGTGCCAACTATTTGGACCCTTCGGGGATCTTTGTTGATATTTCCTCACTGTTTTGACTTTATACTTGAACTCAGTCATGTTATTTTCTACTGTTTTCAAAACTCAGCCATGTTCACTCAGTTTTAATACTCAAATGATATTTAAATGATGTTTTAGGCTGAGAAACACTGTTTTACTGTTGCCCGAGAGGCTTATGTGATTGTTGACTGAGTAAGGTCGAGGGCCTGTGTTGTGAGGATATCTTTTGGGTCGGGCTGCACGCCGCAGCGGTGATACACTAATACTGATTTGAGGCCGAGGGCCTGATATATGTACGCCACGAGGTGGCTTGATTGATATGAGGCCGAGAGCCTAGATTTGATGCCACGAGATGGCTTGTTATTGCGCTTGGGCCATAAGGGGCCCCTCCAAGAGTCAGCACACCCCCAGTGAGCGCAGGTACCCAGTGTGATGTGAGATATAGCCCGAGGGGATGGTATTGTTCGATGTGATTGCCCGAGGGGCTGATATTGTTCTATGTGATTGCCCGAGGGGCTGGTACTGTTCTGAGATATTGCCCGAGGGACGGATTTGTTGACATTGTGCCCGAGGGGCGAACCTTATGTGCTTATCTTTCTTATTTGCCTGTCATTTACCTGCTTAATTGTGTATTTGTGCCCGAGGGGCGGACTTCTGTACTTATCTGCACTAGTTGTTCTGCATTCATTTGCGCAACTATTGAAAAAGTCATTTTCACAAACAAGTTTAAACTGAGCTAAGATGTTTTAAAGGATTTTACAGCTTCATTGCTTTCTTACTGGTTTTTGAAACTGCTTCTATACAGCATGTTGATGCTCTTTCGTGATTTCTTACCATTCATACCTTAGTTATGATTATTACTCACTGAGTTGGCAGTACTCATTTTACTCCTCACCTTGTGTGCAGATTCAGGTATTTTCTGGACCCGGTAGCGGGTATTGATTGATCGGAGGTAGAGTCGTCGGAGTTTATCAAGGTAGCTGCCGGAGTTCGCTGCACTGCTTTCTCTCTCTTCATTTTATTAGAATGTACTGAGTACATTTCAGACTTTGTCAGTTGTGTTTAGACTTAGTAGATGCTCATGACTAGTGACACCCCGGTATCGGGCTGAGTTGGGTTGTATTCCGCGAATTGTTTGTATTGTCATTGTTACTTCTGAGTTTATATCATGTTTTAGATGTAATTCTTATTGTTTAATTGCATAAAGACTGGATTGGAAATGTGTCGGCTGGCCTTGTCTTCACGAGAGGCGCCATCACGACCGGGTCTAGGTTTAGGGTCGTGATAAGTTGGTATCAGAGCCTAGGTTACATAAGTCTCACGAGTCATGAGCAGGTTTAGTAGAGCCTCGCGGATCGGTACGGAGACGTCTGTATTTATCCTCGAGAGGCTGCAGAACCTTTAGGAAAACTCCATATTCTTGAAATTCTTATCGTGCATCCTTGATTCAGCTTGAAATATAACTCTTTGAACTCCTTCCACGCATTCGTATGCGCGAACGAGCGCTCAGTATCAGATGTGCATCGATGGCCTGTGATTCCCTGGTTGAGGGGCGAGATGTGATCTCTGTGTGTTGATGTTGGGCCAGTCTAGAAAGACTTGAGGCCGGATTGTTACCTATAGCTTGAGCCTTGAGCGGTTGCTTGCGTGAGCACGTATTTCTGGATCTGTATGTGCTGTTGTGCCCCTATTAAGGGAAGTAATGACTGGTGCGACTGCGAGATGTGATCATATGATTTGAAAGCGACGGGAAGGGTCTGCTGGAGGATAGATGATCCATTAGGTGTTTGATTTCCATTGTGATTGGATGTATAGCCCCGAGTTATGGGTGTGTGAAGAATCTTTTCATGTTTCCTAGTTGGGAGTGAACTAAATTTCATGTTACGGTATGAGTTCAGACTCAGGAAGACTAAGTGATTACGTAATGGTTATGACGGTGGAAGGTATATATAAATGTTAGTTTAAGGCGAAGCAGGTGGGTTATCTCCTGCGAAGTGTTCTGGAGTTGTGTGATCCTTATGTTGTCGGTTAGAAGATCTCAGTTACAAGTGAAATATATGTGTGAATTTAATTTGGGTCGCTCAAGAGAGTGGGTCTAATTGCTACGAGAGTAAATGCGAGATTTGTAGAAGATACGAAGTACCAGATGGTCTGTGTTCCACGAGCTTAGGAAGGGTTGAGTAAATCTTACTATGGTATTATGGCAGCAATAAAGTATATGCGTTATGAATTATGGTATGTGTTTTGATCTATGGCTTCGAGCCAAGTGGGGGAGTCTGCTATTGAATAGTTGATTGCACGGTTATGTGCTATAACGGTTCCAGTTCGAGGCGTATTTGTGAATCAGTTATGGCTCGAGTAAAGGAAATTTCAATGAAGGTTATGTTATGCTTTATGGGTGTATGAGAATCGGGGAATGACTTGAGTTGTTGTTGGTAAGGGATGCTCGGTGCATAGGGAAGGAAGTTGCTTGGTTATATTGGAATGAGGTTACATTCTGTGGGTCGGAGTGCTAATGAAGCACAGGTTGTTCGGTTCGTTTAATCAATCTAACTGCGGTTTGAGTAGAGTGGATGACTCTAGAGACTGGTTCCATTGTGTTCAAAATTTTGCATGCAATAATTGGAGGCTTTCAAGTTGTACTTGTGGCTAGAAACTGAGTTTTCAGTGGAAGATGGCTAGACTTGTGGTATTTTCTATATTAATTATGGGATTCTATATATATCAGTATCGGGAAGGTGAAGGTAATGGCTTTGGATTCGCAGTAAGTCCTTCCAGGGTAGGTATCTTGAAAGTGGGGCTTTTTGGGAACATTTAAAAGAGTATTCAGCGGGTTGTGAGCCTTAGGCGGTGTGGTATTATGCTTGGGTCTCGTGTGGTAAGTTTGGGTTGAGGAAATGCGATGTTATAGCAAGAAGGAGTATCAAGTGAAGGTAAACCAGAAGGGATCTCGGATAGATGGGATAGCTTGGCAGTAGGCCAGATCGGTATGGTAAGGATGTGATTAGTTCTTTGAGTGTTTTCGAGGTAATGAGTTCTACAAGTGTTTCACGGCAATGCTCTTGGGTGATAGTGACCTGCGTAGTTTGGTTGAGTTAGAACGATTCAGACCCGACGGTCAGTTTTGTGCAAAAGGAATCAGGAGAGTTCTTGACGGTTTCTACCACGGTTAGAGAGGTATATTTTCTGCTGGCGTGAAGAGCATGGGATGTGTAATGATTTTATTCTAGGTGGGATCAATGGGAAGTTCTTGACTAGTTGAGTACGTAGATGTTTATGGCTCGGAAGGGAGATGAAGTTCTCATGTTATCCTAGGATGGTATGGTATATGCGGTATGTTGTGGAGGATTGAGATTTGCGTGTGCAAGGTTACGGTTCAGTTCTGAAAGGAAGGTCATAAAACTCTTAGGCAGCGGGCAGCTTCAGATAAATAGAGAAATGAGCTTCAGATGATTAGGGAAATGATCTTCAGATGATTAAGACAATGGTATTGCTAATTGGGGTGATTTGATGAGAGTATATGTCTCCGGAAAAAGGCAATGTGATTAAGCTGATGGTACTTCGGTAGTATGGTGGCACTTTCTTGTTGGATCGACTGCTGATAGTCGAGTTTGCTTGGTGGCACAGAAGAATTTTAGAGTATCTCTCGTGGAATGATTGGGATCAGGTATGGTGATTCGTGTGCTATATGGAGTTGGAGACTGGGAGTCCTCGTGTTCAGGTTATGTTGTGGTTGTGGGTCGCGTGCATCGGCGCTGNTCTTTTGCTGCTTGGTATGTTAGATTTTGGATGTGATATTGGGTATAGACTGGTTGTCGCAGTGTTGTGTCATTCTAAGCTATTGCGCTAAGGCGGCGATGTTAGCTATGCCGGGGATGCCACGGATTGAGTGGCGAGGTTCGATGGATTATGTTCTTAGTGGGGTGGTTTTATATTTCAAAGACCCAGCGGAGGGCTGGGAAGGATTGCCTGCTTTGTTTGGGCTCTCGTGATGGATGTCAGTGTAGAGGCTCCTCATATTGATTCAGTTCCGGTGGTGAGGAACTTCTCAAAAGTGTTTCTTGTGGTCGGGCATGTCGCCAGGCAAGGTCATTGATTTCGGTATTGATTTGATGTCGGGCACTGTACCGTATGGCACCAGCAGAGTTAAGAGAGTCGAGGGGAATCCTCCGCATAGAGTTAGGGGGTCTGGAGACCCGAGGGGGCAGCTTCAGGGTTACCTTGATAAGAGGTCCGTTGGCAGGCAAATGTGGATGTGTGTTCTTTGAGTCGGCTTGGTTGGCTCCGGATTGCATTATTGAGGGATGTTTGATTCGATTGTTATTGAGCTTATTAGTAATCTGGGGAGGTCTATGAGTTACCTTTCTGTGTTGCAAGGTGTTGTGACTTGTTGGTTAGGCACATATGGCGCGGTTCTATTGAGGTTTCATAGTGGAAGTCGAGCGGGAAGAGTATTAGATATTGCTCGGCGGATGGCGTATCGGTTATGTCCTTTCGGGTTGTGTGGTGTATGTGGTTTGCTTCCCCGTGGGGATGGTGATTTGTTTTGGTTCCAGACATCAAATTGCGTGTGGTTGTCTATTTCGAGCATGGGGAGCTTGAGGTTCAGCTCTTTCAATTGAGTCATTTGCATGATTTGAGTATGTTCGGATTGTTGCTTATTGGTGCGCGTATTGCGCAAGTTGTGACTTTAGTCTGTATTGAGGTGTCATGTCACCAGAGTAGTTGTGTTGGAATTAGATAAGGTCGTTGGGATCTTTAATGAATACAATGGATTCGATTTCAGCATGTTGGAAGGATAATATCGAGGTTCGGCTCGAAAATTTGCTATGGTCTTTGCCAAAAGAGAATTAGCTTCACGAATAGTTGATTTGAGAGATGGTTATGGTTTACTGCGTGTTTCATATATCATTGGCAGTATATGAAAGTGTTGGAATGAGACTTTAGTTGATAAGAGGTTTTCTATCGATATTCGGTTGTTATGTGCAGCTGCAGTGATTAGAAGTTATTGCTACCAGTGTTTGAGTTATGTGGTATATCCTGTAATTGCACCGAGGTTGTAGGTATGGGTTATTATAGCTGGTTCGGGCTTAGACAGAGTATAGATATGAGATTCTGATCTTGTGGATGATTTCGGAAGTGGAAATGTGGTTCTATGGTTTATGGGCTAGATTGGATTGTGAAATTTTAGTTTCTATGTGTTATCGGACCAATATGAGATAGGGTGACGTGGAATCACCCCCGGGTATAAGCATGGTAAGGTCATTCAGCGATTGGTTGGCATTTGGAACAACTCTGGGCACGTTTGAGGACGAACGTATGTTTAAGTGGGGGGGGGGGGGGGGGGGGGATGTAATGACCCGATCGGTCGTTTAGAGCTTTTGCACTTTGCTCGCCAGTTCTCGGGCATGACTTGCCCCGTGTGATGTATTATGACTCATGTAAATCGTTGGTTTTGGTTTTCAGGGTAATCGGAATGAAATGGGAAGAACAGTTCTCAGTTTGAAGCTTGAAATTTGAAAGGTTTGACCACGATTTGACTTGTTTGTATATGATCTCGGATCGGAATTTTTATGATTTGGTTAGCTACGTTAGGTGATTTGGGGCTTAAGAGCATGATCGGAATGCATTTTGGAAGTCCGTGGAAGGTTTAGGCTTGAATTGGCGAAATTAAGATTTCAGCATTTTCCGGTTGATGGGTGAGATTTTTATACGGAGGTCGGAATGAAATTCCGGAAGTTGCAGTAGTTCCGTTATGTCATTTGGGATGTGTGTGCAAAATTTCAGGTTATTCAGACATGGTTTGGTTGGGTTTTTGATCAAAAGCGGAATTTGGAAGTTTTAGAAACTTAGGCTTGAATCCGTGGTGTTTTGGTTGATTTAGTGTTGTTTGAAGTGTTTTGATGATTGGAACAAGTTTGAATAAGGTTTTTGGATATGTTGGTGCCTTTGGTTGAGGTCCCGGGGGCCTCGGGTGAGTTTCGGGTGGTCAATCAGACCATTTTGAAGTTTAAAAGCTGCTGAAGTTTTTCTGTTGTGGTGTTTTCGCGCTTGCGGTTTGGGAGCCGCAGGTGCGGCGCCGCACGTGCGGAGGAGCTATCGCAGAAGTGGAAAAGAGGCCAGGCGAGCAGAGACCGCAGAAGCGGTAAGGGTAACCGCAAATGCGGTTGCAGATGCGATTGTTGGCTGGATTAGTGACTTCCGTAGAAGCGGAGAAATGACCGCATATGCGGTACCGCAGAAGCGGCTAAAGTGCCACAGATGCGAAATAACTGGGCAGTTGAATTAAAAGAGGTCCTTCGCGAATTTTGGGCTATTTCACCATTTTTGACCTCGGCTTGAGAGCTTTTGGACGATTTGGAAGGGAGATTTCAAGGGAACTTCGCCAAGGTAAGGATTTTTGGACCTAAAACACATACCTATGGTAGTATTTCTTGGGTTAAGGCTGTAACTAAAGGAATTAAAGGGCTAAAAATGGAGGATTAGGGCTTGAGTTTAAGAGGCCTTTGAATGAGGATTTGAGGGGTCATTTGGACTCCAATTTCAGTGTTCTTGATACGTATAGACTCGTGCGAAGATAAGGAATCTATTGGTGTAAAAATTTCTGAGTTTCGAGAAGTGGGCTCGGGGCTCGGGTTTTGCTAATTTCGGGATTTGTGCCCTTTATTGATTGTTTTCGCTTGGGCTTTGTTCCCTTGGCATATTTTGACGTCCTCATTCTGATTTTGGATAGATTCGATGCGCGTGGAGGCCGATTCGAGGGGCAAAGGCTTCGCGAGCTAGAGATGTAGCCGGTTCGAGGTGAGTAATGATTGTAAATGGTGTTCTGAGGGTTTGAAATCCCGGATTGCACATCGTAGTACTATATTGAGGTGAGACACACGCTTGATGACGAGCGTGGGGTCGTGCACTTTTGACGACTGTGACTTGGTCCGTCCCGATTGATGATTTTACCGCGTATTTGACTGAAATCTATTTGTTATCATCATTATTTGGGCTGCATGCCATATTTGGGCTTCGTGCCAACTATTTGGACCCTTCAGGGATCTTTGTTGATATTTCCTCACTGTTTTGACTTTATATTTGAACTCAGTCATGTTATTTTCCATTGTTTTCAAAACTCAGCCATGTTCACTCAGTTTTAATACTCAAATGATATTTAAATGATGTTTTGGGCTAAGAAACACTATTTTACTCTTGCCCGAGAGGCTTATGTGATTGTTGACTGAGTAAGGCCGGGGGCCTGTGTTGTGAGAATATCTTTTGGGTCGGGCTGCACGCCGCAGCGGTGATACACTAATACTGATTTGAGGCCGAGGGCCTGAGATATGTACGCCACGAGGTGGCTTGATTGATATGAGGCCGAGAGTCTAGATTTGATGCCACGAGATGGCTTGTTATTGCGCTTGGGCCGTAAGGGGCTCCTCCAGGAGTCTGCACATTCCCAGTGAGCGCGGGTACCTAATGTGATGTGAGATATAGCCCGAGGGGCTGGTATTGTTTGATGTGATTGCCCGAGGGGCTGATATTGTTCTATGTGATTGCCCGAGGGGCTGGTACTATTTTGAGATATTGCCCGAGGGGCGAATTTATTGACATTGTGCCCGAGGGGCGAACCTTATGTGCTTATCTTTCTTATTTGCCTGTCATTTACCTGCTTAATTGTGTATTTGTGCCCGAGGGGTGGATTTATGTGCTTATCTGCACTAGTTGTTCTGCATTCATTTGCAGCAATTGTTGAAAAAGTCATTTTCAAAGGAGTTTAAATTGAGCTAAGATGTTTTAAAGGATTTTACAGCTTCATTGCTTTCTTACTGGTTTTTGAAACTGCTTCTATACAGTATGTTGATGCTTTTTTTGTGATTTCTTACCATTCAGACCTTAGTTATGATTATTACTCACTGAGATGGCAGTACTCATTTTACTCCCTGCACCTTGTGTGCAGATTCAGGTATTTCTGGACCCGGTAGCGGGTATTGATTGATCGGAGGCAGAGTCGTCGGAGTTTAGCAAGGTATCTGCCGGCGTTCGCAGCACTGCTTTCTCTCTCTTCATTCTATTAGACTGTACTAAGTACATTTCAGACTTTGTCAGTTGTATTTAGACTTAGTAGATGCTCATGACTAGTGACACCCCGGTATCGGGCTGAGTTGGGTTGTATTCCGCGAATTGTTTGTATTGTCATTGTTACTTCTGAGTTTATATCATATTTTAGACGTAATGCTTATTGTTTAATTGCATAAAGACTGGATTGGAAATGTGTCGGCTGGCCTTGTCTTCACGAGAGGCGTCATCACGACCGAGTCCGGGTTTAGGGTCGTGACAAAAATATATTTCAGTAGAGGAAAATATTTATAAACACATAATATGTTATAAATTAATGACGAATAATTTTATAGTGAATGTGGTAAATGCATTTACCGTCGATTCCTCCACGTCGGCAAATGATTTTGAGCCACAAGAGTGCTTAGTTATCTGTTTTACCCTATTAAGTTTGTTCCTCTCACTTGCAGCCTAGCAATTATATCAATACATAAGAACCACTAATTAAATATTGATGTATCAAGAATTTCTATTACAACGTTACCTTGAATTTTGGACTCCCAAAAAGTCCTACAAGAAACACTCAATCCTCAGACGTAACATCATCCGGCCTATGAGACGGTCTCTCTTTATCAGTAGTATAGAGATTGTATTCTTTATGCAATTGAGTCTTCCATGCTCTAAAAAGCCTTCGCATAGTGTCAACAACAAGAGCTTGCAACACATGTTCTCGCATACCACTAGCTTCAAATTTATCCTAAAACAAATATGTATAGCTATTAAAAGTAAATAAAATGTATGATATAAAGTCAATGTGATATTGAAAGTAAATTATTACCTTAACCTTCAACCACATCGCTTCTCCATGTTTCGCAATTATTGCTTTCGAATCACCATCTCTGAATGAGATAGTGCTCCGCATAATCAAGCCACAGTAGTTTACAACATCCCTAGACCCTAGACCTACAGCTCTCACAATGTCATCCGGAATGATGATGGAAAATTTACTGCCATACTTAGTTTTCATATCCACATGTAGAGATTTGTATCTCCCTCTGCCTTTCTTATTATCTTTGTTTTCACAAAGATTACCTTCACAAGAATAAGAAAATTTCTGTCATTCTCACTTAATAAGTAGAATTATTCTACATGACTTTAATTGTTCAGGTTAGATCATACAGAATGATTTTAGGTTCAGAATTTGAAAGAGTGAAAGCTGGGATCATTTAACCATTGATTTGTTCATGATTAATTAGCAGGCCATCGCCTTTCAGTTAAAGATTGTGAGTTCTATTTCATGGTTGCCGCACTTAAACCTACATCAGTTTAACAAAATTGGCAATGCCTTTACCAACTAGCCCTCCTTAATTATAATTGTTTGAAAGACATTGATTCATTCCAACTCTGAATTGGAAACCTTACTGTATGTTTCCTAGTACGCATAAGTGGATTTAAATCTACTAAGTACTAGTAATAAGCAACAAGATTGTTTATTGACATAAAATAACACCTGGGATAGAATACTGTAAGTCGCAATTCATAAGCCACAAGAACACTAATAAGTGATCAGGTTCTTGTTTAGAGCTAAATCAGAGAGCAAAATAGTGATAGTGCTGGGCTGCTGGCAAAATTGGGTGTCACCTCTCTAAAAACTTATTACAGGCCTCAAATGCCAATAACATAAAAAGCAAAAACTATATGCAGAGAGGTCTTTGATATAATGAAACGACGTAGACATGCTTGATTTTACAATGTCAAAGCAGGAGATCAACATTCTCATATTGGCATAAAATATCTAAATTCATATAGACTGAACAAACAGAATAAACTTTGTATGTTCAATACAAATAACTAAAAATAACTAAAAAATTCCAACTGAAATACATGATTCTGATTCAATAAAGAACTAACCTGCACCACTATTTTCAGTCTCTGGAGTGGGATGCACACTTTCTACAAAATCCCTTGTTGATAATGAGTCCATAGATTGTACTTGATGAGGGTTACTCGATTGTCCCATATCTGGAGATGGTTGTGTTTGTGGATTAGGCCTAATGGATGACGTCGCACTAGAATTATCATGTAGTACTCCTACATTGCTGCATCCACGTCTCTTTCCACCTTGCCTACCTTTACCTCGTCCAATTCCTGTCATTTCCTGCAGCATCACATAAAAATATAAATAAAGGTTTACATTAGAATTCTTGGTTAGAATTTGCTTAATGCACCATAGAAACTTTTATCTTTCTCTACAGTGGTTATATCATATCCTCTCAATTCTAAACTAAAAACAAATCAAAACCAAGTTAAAACAAACCAAGCAGGACACAATCCTTCAATGACCTTGAACCAAAGGACAAACCTTTAACAGGAATAGAAGATAAAGTGGCAGGATAGTTGTAATGCAAGATAGAAAAGAATATCAAAGGTTTCATATGCACTTATTTATAAAAAAATTGAGTATGCTTTAAAGTTATATGTACCCCATTCAAAAATTCATATTAATGGAAAAATAACAGAGGCTAGAAAGGCATAAGAAGCCTTGCTTAAAAAAGCACAAAAAAGCTACAGATAGGAAGCTATTTCTTTGATCAGTCCATATCATTATCCTCTCCTTCATTAATATCTCTTCTTCGCTTTCTTCATCTTCGGTCATATCTATATCATTATCATTAATGAAACCATCATCTTCATTATGTCCACTTGTCCCAGCTTGTTCTATTGCATGATCATAATTAATGATGTGAGGTTCAACATCATCCCTGTGTAAAGACACTAAAAAATCATTTTCTTCATCACCATTACGCTCCATATTAAATTCAACTTCATTTTGTTGGTAAGCTTCTCCATTCTGTAATGCTTCATCTTCAACATTTGTGCAATTATGATCCTCTTCAGGCATATTAAAAAGGTCACGAGGACTTGTCTTTAAAACAACAAGCCAATCTTTATCAACCATGTCGTTGACATAGAAAACTTGTTCAGACTGAGATGCCAACACAAATGGTTCATTTGTATTCAAGGCACATCGAGTATTCACACTTGTGAAACCATACTTGTCAATTTTATATCCTTTTCCTAAGTGAGCCACATCCCACGAATGACACCTGAAGAGGTAAACTTCTCTATTTCCCAGATACGACAACTTGCAAATGTCCTCTAATACACCATATTACTCCTTCTTAGAGTCTGAATCATATCCTCTCACAATAACTCCATTGTTCTGCGTTTTTCTTCTTGATTCGAGATCTTTTGTTTGGAATCTAAATCCATTCACCATCAATGTGGAATATCGATGCACCACTGGTCCAGGACCGATTGTTAAGCTTATGAGCTCATTATTAGCATTTCCTTGTGCAGCTAATTGCAAGATCTACAAAGTAAGACAAATAACTCCCTCTTAACCAATAATATAATAGGATAATCAAAAAGTTTTCAAAATGAGATTTGATTTAACACTTACATGTGCACGAAACCAAACAGGAAAGTCATTGTTATGCCTTTCATCTCTTCTTGAACTTTGTCTTTCAATCTCTTTTGTATGTTCCTTGCATTTTAGATAGAATTAGTTAAGAGAGTGAATGAATTATTCAAATCTGAAATCAAATCTGAAACTATCTCAGAATTGACTAAAAAATAGAAACTTACTCCAAGAATGGCCAAACCTCTTCACAATTTTGAAGAACATACATACATGCTTGTTTAAACTCATCATGAGATAGTGTGATGGTTTTTGAACCACCTTTTTTTTGCCCACTATTTTTAAAGATGGACATTTCAGCATTTGACACGGATTCATCGCCATTCCTAGCCGGTCTATTAAACTTGGTTGAGATATTCTTTAAGTATCGTGAGCAAAATGTGAGGCTTTCTTCTGCCAAATAACCTTCTGCAATTGAACCTTCTGGACAATTTTGGTTTCGAACATATGACTTAAGTGTTCCCATATACCTATATGCAAATGATTAGATAATATAATTAATGTGTCATTCTAAAACTTTAGTATTGAAATTTATATGAAAAATACATTACCTCTCTAAAGGGTACATCCATCGAGTTTGAACTGGTCCACCAAGCTTTGCCTCTCTTGCCAAGTGAATTGGCAAATGAACCATAACATCAAAGAACGCCGGAAGAAAAATAATTTGAAGTTTGCATAATATGATAGGAATTCCAGACTCTAGGATATCAAGATCTTCAATTGTCAAGCACTTAGAGCACAGATTCTTGAAAAAATTTCCTAATGCTATAATTGGTTCACACACTTCTTTAGGCAACAAGTCACGTATAGGTACTGGAAAAATATCTTGCAACAATACGTGGTGATCATGACTTTTCAATCCATGTATCCTTTTGTCTTGTATGTTGATGCACCTTGAAATGTTTGATGAAAAGGCATCAGGAACCTTCAAATTAGCTAAGAAAGTGCATGCCTTAAACTTCTCATCGGGGGATAATGCATAGCATGCTGTCGGTAATAAAACATTGTTCCCATCCTCAACTAGGTGCAACCCTTGCCTGATTCCAAGATCCACCAAGTCATATCTACTTTTCACCGTGTCCTTCGTCTTTCCAGTCATATTCATCATAGTAGATACAATATTATCAGACACATTTCTTTCTATGTACATTACATCCAAGTTGTGTTGTAAAATAAGAGTCTTCCAATAAGGCAATTCGAAAAAAATACTTTTCTTCCGCCAATTGTAAGCATCATTGGGAACATTACGCTTTCGTTTTTTCCCTTTACCATAAGTCACATTTCTCAAACTTTATAATTGCTCAAGTGCTTCATCACCTGTTAAGGGATTAGGTGCAACACCCATCTCTATTTTTCCATCAAATAACCTTCTATTTTTACGCCATGGATGGTCCATTGGAAGAAAGCGACGATGACCCATATAACACAACTTATTACGTAAAGAAACTGATTGTGTATCTTTATGGCAACAAGGACATGCAAGTTTACCTTTGGTTGACCATCCCGAAAGGTTCTGATATGCAGAAAAATCATTAATCGTCCACATGATGCATCATAAGTCTCCACCCCCTCCCATAATTCTTTTAACCCTTCAATCATTAGTTGCAAGTATACATCTATATCATTGCCTGGAGACTTAGGACCTGAAATAAGAAGTGTCATCATGAAATATGGATCCTTCATGCAATCCCATGGAGGCAAATTGTATGGAACTAATATGACTGGCCAAATGCTATGACTAGTACTCATGTTCCCATAAGGCTGGAAACCGTCACTTGCTAAACCTAATCGAACATTTCTTGATTCAGCTGAAAAGGTTGGATGGAGCGCATCAAAAGATTTCCAAGCCATGCCATCAGATGGATGTCGCAATACACCATCATCAATATTTTGCTCCTTGTGCCACCTCATTTTTATTGCTGTCTCTTTTGCCATGTACAATCTCTGTAGTCTTGGTTTGATTGGAAAATGTCGCAAGACTTTATAAGCTACTTTCTTGCCTCCACTATCTTTTGACTTCCATCTAGACTTACTACACTTAGGCATGATTCGGCATTGGCATACTCTCTCCAATATAAGATACAATCATTCTCACATGCATCTATTTTAGTATAACCCAAGCCTAAGTCTTGAAGTACCTTCTTAGCTTCATAAAAAGAATTTGGTACAAATGACCCCTCAGGAAGAACTTCTTTAAAGAATCTCAACAATTCATCCATCGATTTGTTGCTCCAATGATTAAGGCTCTTCAAGTGAAGTAGTCTAACTACAAAAGACAACTTTGACATTTTTTTACAGCCAGGATAAAGTTCTTTCTCTGAATCTTCCAACAATTTGTAGAACTTTTTCGCATGCACGTTTGGCTCTTCATTTTCCTCTTGATAATTATTCATATTCTCCATATTTGTAACTCCACAAGCATCATGAATCATTTCTAGAATATCATCCGTTTCAACAGTATCATCATCTACTTCGACATTGCATACATCATTAGAATTTTCAACTCTTACTAATACTTCTGCATGCAAGTCCCACACTTTATAACTGTCCCAAAAACCTTTCCCCACCAAGTCTCTTCTTACTTGGATTCTTGTCTTGAACGCAGTATTTTTACACCCTTTACAAGGACACCAAATTACAGAGCTCACATTTGGTTGACCGTATGCCCAACAAAGAAAGTCACTATTCCTTTAATATACCTTCTGTCACATCTATCCCTAATATTCAATCAACTTTTATCCATATCTTTTCTACAAAAAGAAATGCAATCAATTAACCAATTAAAGGGAATCAATAATCAAAGCAAACCAATTATAAGCAAGTATTGAACTCAATGATTCTATACAAGCAGAAATCAATAATGGAAACACAAGCTATATAAATAATATTTGAACTGAATAATTCTACACACGTACACACTAGGATATAAGACATCAATTTTTTTATAATCATGAGAATACATTAGATATGCTAAAAAATAATTAAATACCATAAAATGATCTTATAGAAGACAAGTCCTAAAAAAAATCAATTCAATTGTCATGTAAGGTTAGACTAAGTTTATTTTCCCCTTCTCAAAAAGTAAAGAACCTCTTGTCTAACTTTGAAAGTCATGACTGAACATTCATTAAGACCAACTTTGTAAGAGCTATGTAGTTTGAAACATATAGATTCTCCCAAATATGTAGAATTTACACCTATCACAGAAGTAAGATCACAAGAAATCTGAAACCTTCCGCCATTTTAATAACTTTATCATCCTCATTGGATTATTTCCAGACACAATTATAACAGTATCCAAGAGTTGTCTGATGCACACAGTTTCTTTTCCTCTAAAAAAAGGCAAACCTAAAAAGAGAACTAATTGTTGCGATGGGTACACGTACTGATGTAGATGAACACAATGATTTAATTGGGCAATCTATTCTTTTATCTGAAGCTATTCAGGATTTTTACATGAGTGATTTCTCTCTGTATCAAATACTACCAAACATCATCCCTGGAATACAAGACTTGTAAATGGAATCAATAACTTCACAATCAATTCAATGGTTCTGTTTCTAACCGACCTACAAAATCTAATCAAACTTATCTTACTAACTACCAGTTAGTAATCCTAACACCAGATACATCTGAGGACTACAAAATCTACTAAAACAAACACTATGTCTGCATCATCGTTAAAGCACCATTAGCCAGATATCCAGTTTAAGCAAAACCAAGAACACACAAAGACATACCAAAAGAAACAGGCATCTCGGAGAGATTCACCACAAAAGTCAGACTCTAACTTTATTTATTTTCTAAAAGCATGATATCTGATGAAATTTGGCTTATATCAATTACAGAACACAAATGTAGCACTGACTTATAATTACTGACTCTCAAGACATTAAGAAAAATATATAAGACACTCTTAAGTTAATAAGTATCCTAATTACGTGATATCTGGGCTTAGTTAGATATTGAGGCATGTTCAGGTAGCAGAGATTTTACAAAAGCAAGGAAGATTCTAAGCAAAATTTGGGCAAAATTCATGAGTTATCTCACTACACCTGGAATCCACCAACCAAAAATTCATTAGTGCGAACCTAAATATGGCATTAGTAACAAGATCAAATCACAGAGATGTCACGACCCGAATTTTCCATCATCGGGAGTCGTGATGGCGCCTACTGTCGGAGCTAGGCAAGCCAAATATTCAAAACTTTCAACTGATGACATTTTAAAATTATAAATAAACGGGGCATTTTAATTAAAGCGGAAGACTTTAAACTTATATAACTGAAATAAAATTTGCGGAAGTTGAAACACATTTCTACCCAGAGTCTGGTGTCACTAGCTCACGGACTGCTATAGAGTGCTAAAAACAAGTCTGAAATGATATTACATACTGTTTGTCTCGAAACAAAGAAAACAAACTAAAACATAGAAGGGACTTCGGCCTGCGAACGCCAGCTAGGCTACCTCGTGAGTCCCTGGACTGAAGACAGCTCTCGGGCAATCTTACTGCTGCTGTCCAAAAGCTGCTCCTGGATCTGTGCACAAAGATGCACAGAGTGTAGCATCAGCACAACCGACCCCATGTGCTGGTAAGTGCCTGGCCTAACCCCGGCGAAGTAGTGACGAGGCTAGACAGGACCTACCAAAAACAACCTGTGCAGATGTATATATACAAAGGCAACGGAAATAACAGCAGAAAAAAACATCAAATAAAACTGGGAAGGGGGCATGCTCGGGGGAATACAGTGAAAAGAGATCAACGGATATAACGACGAAACTACATCAATACTATGACTCATATAAGTGGTCGGCGTGCCACACGATCCCATAGTATATGTTTATAAGTGGTCGGCGCGCCACACGATCCCATAGTATATATTTATAAGTGGTCGGCGTGCCACACGATCCCAATTCATAACTCATAAGTGGACGGCGTGCCACACGATCCCATTTCATAATTCATAAGTGGACGGCGTGCCACACGATCCCATTTCATAATCAATAATACATATAACCTTTCTAGAGGAGGCCCCAATAGGGGAATTCAACAACATAACGAATTAACCCGGCAAGGGTACAACTAACAGCCCAAATATCCCGGCAAGGGAGAATACATAAAATGCTTAAATCCCGGCAAGGGAGCAACAACAATAATAGACTACGCATCCCGGCAAGGGAATAATCACAACACTTCCTCTTTTAATCACTTCTTTCTCAATTATCAATTTCCAGTTCGAGCCAACGTTCCAATAATATACCAATCACATTTCTTCCTCAACCATTCACATTATATGAAACTTATCAATTAAACAAGGAAGATGAATCACAAAAGTCCGAGTCAACACAATTAGGACTCACGGTCATGCTATACTCTGGTGCATAGATAATCGTCACCATGCCTATACACCGTACTCCACATTTAGCATATAGCAAATAACATCCTAGTCCTATTCCCTCAAGCCAAAGTTAGATCAAACACTTACCTCGAATGCTCCAAACTCAACTCAAGCCTCTAGTATAGCTTTACCCCTCGAATTCGGCTCCAACTCGGGCAAATCTATGAAATAACGACTTTACAATATTAATAATAGCTAAACAAACTAAACCCAATGCCTAAATATGAATTTCTAAGCTTTCTTCCCAAAATTCCAAAAATCGACCCCGGGCCCGCTTGGTCAAAACACGAGGTTTGATCCAATTCCATGTTACCCATTCCCCCACGAGCCCGGATATACAATTTATTTTCAAATTCGACCCAAAACGAGGTCTAAATCAAAGAAAATCGAAAAGCCCTAACTCTACCCTTTTCCCCCAATTTCAACCCTAGATTACATGATTTAGGTTTAGAAACTCATTAATTAATGAAGGAAGATGAAGGAAATGAGTGGGAATTTACTTACCCAAGAAGCTTTGGTGAAGAAGTGCTCAAAAATTCGCTCAAGAGCTGTGGAGAAGAAGGACTCGTGTGAAATATGGACTAAATCCCGTCACTGTTCTGTTTTGGGTTATTTAAAATCACTGGGCAAAAATGCCCTATGCGATCGCGGAATAGGGTTTGCGATCGCATAGGATCAGGAAATTTGACTACTGCGATTGCATGAAGACTACTGTGAACGCATATAAGAAACAGACCCCATTCCGGATTTTTGGCTTTTATACTTGCGATCGCGAGGAAGTAATGCGATCACATTGAACGAAGGGTGGTTGCTCTACGCGATCGCAGGAGACTATATGCGATCGCATTGAACAAACGGGGTACCTGGAATTTTAACTCTACGCGATCGCGGGGAAGCCTATGCGATCGCATAGCACTGGATAGCAGCATACCAGAACTAAAAACTTCTGCAACTATTTTAAGTTCTAAAACACTCCGACACACCTCCGAAACACTCCCGAACCCTCGGGGCTCCTAACCAAACACACACACTAACTCAAAAACATCCTACGAACTTAACCATGCGATCAAATCGCCAACATGACATCAAAAACGAGGAATCAAACCTCAAAATCATCACTTTTTCATCAAACTTCATAAACTTCAAATTTTAGATATTTAGGTCCGAAACACGTCAAACGACGTCCGATTTCGACCAAACTTTACAGAAAGCGCTTAACACATATTTAAGACTTGTTCCGGGCGTCGGAACCAAAATAGGAGCCCGATAACACAGTCTTTTAATCAATTTTCATTTCTATTTTCCTTAATAATTTCAGAAAAACAATTTCACAGAAAAATTCTTTTCTCGGGTTCTAGACCTCGGATTTCGACTCCGGGCACATGCCCGAGTCCTATATTTTTCTACGGACCCTCCGGGACCGTCAAATCACGGGTCCGGGTTCGTTTACCAAAAATATTGACCGAAGTCAACTTTAATCATATTAATATCAAAATTCTTCAAATTTTTCACAGAATTCACATGTTTCAACATAAAAGCTTTCCGGCTACATGCCCGGACTACGCACGCAAATCGAGGCAACTAAAAGTGAGGTTTTCAAGGCCTCGAAGCAAGGAAAAAGAGAGAAAACCGGTGACCCTTTGGGTCGTCACATTCTCCACCTCTAAAACAACCGTTCGTCCTCGAACGGACAAAAGAAAGAAGTACCTGAGTCGGGAAATAGATGAGGATAACGGCTCCGCATATCAGACTCGGACTCTCAGGTCGATGCCTCAGGAGGCTGACCTCTCCACTGGACACGCACTGAAGGAAAACTCTTCGATCTCAACTGTCGAACCTGCCGGTCTAGAATAGCTATCGGCTCCTCCTCATAAGACAGATCCTTGTCCAACTGGACAATGCTGAAATCTAATACGTGGGCTGGATGGCCGTGATACCTCCGAAGCATGGACACATGAAACACTGGATGCACGGCTGACAAGCTGGGCGGCAAGGCAAGTCTGTAAGCCACCTCCCACACGATCGAGAATCTCAAATGGGCCAATGAACCTAGGGCTAAGATTGCACTTCTTCCCAAATCTCATCACGCCCCTCATAGGCGACACTCGGAGCAAGACCCGCTCACCAACCATGAAAGCTACATCTCGAACCTTACGATCTGCATAACTCTTTTGCCGCGACTGAGCCGAATGAAGCCTGTACTAAATGATCTTGACCTTATCCAAGGCCTCCTGAACTAAATCTATACCCAATAACCGAGCCTCTCCCGGCTCAAACCATCCGACTGGAGACCGACATCGCCTACCATACAATGCCT
The DNA here is from genome assembly GCF_001879085.1 of Nicotiana attenuata. Lineage (NCBI taxonomy): Eukaryota > Viridiplantae > Streptophyta > Magnoliopsida > Solanales > Solanaceae > Nicotiana > Nicotiana attenuata. The sequence goes on from NW_017670591.1 coordinate 84,416, forward strand.
CATATGGAGCCATCTGAATGCTGGACTGGTAGCTGTTGTTGCAAGCGAACTCTGCTAAAGGCAAAAGCTGGTCCCACGAGCCTCCAAAATCAATGACACAGGCTCGGAGCATATCCTCCAATATCTGAATAGTCCTCTCGGACTGGCCGTCCGTCTAAGGGTGGAACGCTGTGCTCAACTGAACCTGGGTGCCCAACTCCTGCTGAACTGCTCTCCAGAAGCGCGAGGTAAACTGTGTACTTCGGTCCGAAATGATAGATGTCGGCACCCCATGAAGGCGAACAATCTCTCGGATGTAGGTCTCGGCTAACCTCTCCGATGAATAAGTGGCTGCAACAGGAATAAAATGCGCTGACTTCGTCAGCCTATCAACAATGACCCAAATAGCATCAAACTTTTTCCGAGTCATCGGAAGTCCAGTAACGAAATCCATGGTAATCCTCTCCCACTTTCACTCGGAAAGCTCAATCCTCTGGAACAAACCATCAGGCCTCTGATGCTCATACTTGACTTGCTGACAGTTCAAACATCGAGCCACATATGCAACGATATCTTTCTTCATCCTACGCCACCAATAATGCTGCCTTAAGTCCTGGTACATCTTCGCGGCGCCCGGGTGAATAGAATACCGAGAACTATGGGCCTCCGCTAAGATCAACTCTCGAATCCCATCGACATTGGGCACACAAACTCGCCCCTGCAATCTCAAAACACCATCATCATCTAAGGTCACCTTCGTGGCACCTCCACGCTGCACCGTGTCTCTCAGGACACACAAATGGGGATCATCAAACTGCCGATCACGGATACGCTCCAATAATGAAGAACGAGCGACCGTGCAAGCTAACACTCTGCTAGGCTCAGAAATGTCCAACCTCACAAATCGATTGGCCAGGGCCTGAATATCCAAAGCAAGCGCTCTCTGGCTGACCGGAACATAAGCAAGACTCCCATGCNTATATAAAATTTCTCTCATTAATTAAATTTTATTATTCCTTTATATAAATAAATATTTAAATCATCATGTGCTATTATTAACGTGCAACGCACATTTATAGATACTAGTTATACTAAAAGCGCAAAGACCCCTTTTTATTATTTCAAATAGAGTTCACATCAAATAAAATGTTTGCTAATTACGCTAACGGCTGTATATGTCCAAGGACTGAAAGCTGTTGCTTAAGATAATTAAGAAAGAGAAAGAAGAATTATGATTTCTTGAAATTTGGCACGGAGCACATGGCCATGTAAAAGTACATCTTAATCCAAGAATCAGAAAGAACTCAATTAAATGAATAGGCAATTACTCAGACAAGCACAAGTTTACATCCAAGCTTCGTACGCACTTAAAAACTTCCGCTCTTAACCATGTAGACCCCTTCCCGTATACACTTAGGCTCCGTTTGTTCAACAAGAAAAATCAAAGTTATACTATTTCTCCAATTAATGAAATCAACATTACATGTGCTATTAACTATATCCATCTTATATATAAATTAAATGTTACAATGTTAAGTGTAATTAAATAAATAAATAAGATGACAATATTGAGGTTAAAGTAACTACGACACTGTATAATATTCTCTTCGTCCTATTTCATAATTACGGTATATGATCACGCACTGAGTTTAAAAAAAATAAATTAAAACTTATAGTCTAAAACATATCATTCACCTTAATGTGGCTATACAATTATCTTATTAAGGGTAAAAATGAAGTTTAAAGTTAAGTTATTTTTAGTTATAGTGCCATATATTAGGACAAACTAAATGGAGAAGTGTACCGCATAAAATAAGACAAAGCAAATATTAGCGGTTCCTTTTTTTTCTAGAAAACGTCCGAAACAACCTTTTACGAAACTACCGAGCATGGAGTTAATTTTCTATATCTCATCATATGGTTTACAATACTTTTAAAATCGTTATTTAATTATAGGTTTGGTACAATCATCTTCCCATTTTTGAATTTTAATTTATACTTGACTTTTGCACGGAGACATATGTAGATTAGAGTTTATGGGTCCCATCTAAACCCATAACTTATAGTACATATAATATATTTGTATTTGTGAAAATCATTTAAAATCTTAATAGAAATCAAATCTGAACACATAATTTTAACAATATAATAAGTTCAATGTAAGTTTGAACACATTAAATTTAAATCTTGAATCTGCCGTTACATATATATATATACATGTACAAGTACAATAGATAGGAAATATTAAAGTATTGTGAGAGACACCTTGACAACTAGGTTAGTTCAAGAGGTGCCAACAATCATATTTTGGCATAAAGATTTGGAAATAAGTAAATATAGGATTATCGGAAGGTTGAACTAAGAATGTTCTCACTTAAGTTGTCTCATACTATTTGGTGAATATAGAAGACTCTGAGGCCCTTTTAAAAAAGCTAGTATTCGAATAATACCAGAATTGTGTTACCACTAAGAAAATATAGAAAAATAATTTACCAAGAATATATATTTAAACACAAACTGTTCATATAGTCGTTTTGCCGGGCTTAGCCCAGGCATTATATCACTAGTATATTTATGAGATTTTTTCATTCCTATACACTAGTTGAAACTTATTACAAAAAATGTTCATGTTTTGGTATTTACCCGACCTAAATACATTTTAGTTACAAAATATATACAATCCACCTTAAAAGGCTCTCAATTCATTATTTGTGCCTTTAATCAAGGCATTTAGTTACACCCTTTTCCTTTTTTCTCTCCTCTTCTCTTTCCTTATTTTTCGGCAATCATCGGCAGGCTCTTCTCTGCAATCTTCACCTTCTTCTTTGCTTTATGCTAGCCATTCTCATAATCGCTTTCTCTCTAATTCTTGTGCCTTAACCTACGTCTTTGCTGCATTATGTACTAATTACGTATTTAGCAAGACTCCAGAAGTGTTGCAGTATTGACAAGCTAAGATATGCATTTTTAGTAAGAAATTCGCGATAAAAGAAAGTCGTTGATAGGAGCTTCCTTCAGTTCACTTATGGTATGTTACAAAAGACGTGAAAGAGTACTAAAGCGTAAATTCTAAAACTTCAATGCTTTTAAGTAATCACTTATTTACCAAATTGAGATGCTAACTCCAATGTTTCACTCTGGAGCAGGGAGCTACATTGACCGAATAGAGAATTCATACAACTTTCATACATACTAAAAATAAATTTCATACAACTAAATATACCGTATATACTTATTTACAACTTATCTGCAACTTTCATACATTATGTATATACAGTTAAATACAACTACAATATCATACAACTTAAATACAATTTTTATACAAATTTTATATAATATGTCTTTTGTATATTTTGTATCTGATTTATACATAGTAAAAACAAATTTCATACAACTAATTATATATTAGACAGCTTATCTACACTTTCATATATTATTTCTACCCAGTTATATACAACTACAATATCATACCACTTAAATATAATTTATACAAATTTTATACAATATGTCTTTTGTATATTTTGTATCTGATTTATACATAGTAAATTTCATACAACTAATTATATATTATACAACTTATCTACAACTTTCATACATTATTTTTACCCGGTTATATATAACTACAATATCATACAACTTAAATACAGTTGTTATACAATATTTAAATAAAAAAATATACACATAAACAACAGAATATAATTTTTCTACAATATTACTACAACTTTACTAAAATTTCGTAAGTATAATGTATGTCATGGCTTCTTCTTCTTCTTCTTCTTCTTCTTCTTCTTCTTTCTCTTCTTCTTCTTCTTCTTCTTCTTCTTTCAATCTGAAATTCAGCGAAAATCAAGTCTAACCTTCACTAAAACACCCTCAAAATTAAGATATAAACTCCAAAATAATATTCCCAATTATTTGCAACAACACCCAATCAAAATAAATAACGGTTTTTGAAAATCCAAATTCGAATCCAAAGCTTCAAAGCTTTTTAATGGCTGTCAATGATGGATTGCTGCTCTCTTACTGGAATTAGGGCTGATCTTCGAAAGTGTTTTCTTCTTCATTGAAATTTAAGCAAGCAACAGGTGTTAATGGAGGTGTGTGGTAGAGTATTTAGAGCTTGAATCTATAAAAATGGAGAGAGATTTTTGAAGAAGAATGAAAAAATGTAGAGGGATTTTTAAAGAAGAGTGAAAACATGCGTTAATGGAGGGAGATACTGAAAATACGTGGGGGGGGGGGGGGTTTTAGAGAGAAACGTGGGGGGAGTGGAGTGGGATATAGACGTTAGAGTGATTTTAGGATTTAACTATTATCATTAAATGCCTTAAAATGTACATAATTGGTAATTTTGTATATATTCTGTAATTAGATTAAAACTTGAGTAGGGAGGGTAATAAAGTTTCAAATAGTGTATAGGAATGTAAAATCCATATTTATATAAGAAAAAAATAAGAAAAAACTATAAATAGGGGATGTGGGCTAACCACTCAAGTTTTTGGGCTATTTTACTATGAGATTTTTACATTCTTATGCCACATAGGAAACCTTATTACCCTCATTGTTTAAGGTTTGACTTAATTACACTTAGTATACCAAATTATCAATTATATACCATAATTAATTAAGGGTATAATTAATTATACATTTTTTACTCCTTAATTAAAGGAATCTGCACGTTTCTCTTTCCTAACCCCTCAGTCCCACCCACGTTTTACCCATACCCACGTTCTTTTTACCATTTTTCATCTTCTGAAACCAAATTTTCCCTCTAAATTCACAGAAAATTGAAGAAACCCTTCAACAAAGTTGGTTCCCCATTTTACTCCAGTTGAAGTTCATCAATGAAGAACAACAAGTTCATCAAAATTGAAGTCAAATCTTCAAAGTTCATACACACATTTACCTTCAGCTTCAAATTTTCTCAATGAAGAAGAACAAACCTTCAAAGAGACAAGAGAGCAGCAATTCCACCATTGACAGCCATTAAAAAGCTTTGAAGCTTTGAATTCAAATTTGGATTTTCAAAAATCATTATTTATTTTGATTGGGTGTTGTTGAAAATAATTGGGAATATGTTTTGGAGTTTATATCTCAATTTTGAGGGGTTTTGGTGAAGATTAGACTTGGTTTTGACTGAAATTCAGATTGAAACTCGAAATTGTAGATAAATTATAGATAAATTGTAGATAAATTGTAGACTGTTTTTTGCAGAAGATTTTGTAGAAGTTTTAGTCGTTTTGGATTTGTGAAAACAGAAAACAATGCATCTACAGTCAGAATACAAATAATCTACAATTTATCAACAAAATATCTACAAACTGGATACATTGAATTTTAATATCCCAATTCCCATTTCAATTGTAGCATAATTGGCATTTTCGACATAATTGCATTATTTGCAGAAGATTTGTAGAAGGTTTAGTCGTTTTTGATTTGTGAAAACAGAAAACAAAGCACCTACAATTAGAATACAAATAATCTACAATTTATCTACAAAATATCTACAAACTGGGTACATTAAATTTTTATATCCCAATTCCCATCCAATTGTAGCATAATTGTAATTTTTGACATAATTACGTTTTTTCAGAAGATTTGTAGAAGTTTTAGTCGTTTTTTATTTGTGAAAACAGAAAATAAAGCATCTACAATCAGAATACAAATAATCTACAATTTATCTATAATTTCTGCAATATGTCTTCTTCTTCTTCTTCTTCTTCTTCTTCTTCTTCTTCTTCTTCTTCTTCTTCTTCTTCTTCTTCTTCTTCTTCTTCGAGTTTCAATCTGAATTTCAGTTAAAACCAAGTCTAATCTTCACCAAAACTCCTCAAAATAGAGATATAAACTCCAAACCATATTCCCGATTATTTTCAATAACACCCAATCCAAACAAATAATGATTTTTGAAAACCCAAATTTGATTTCAAAGCTTTCAAGCTTTTCAATGGCTATCAATGGTGGAAAATATCTGGAAGAATATTTACTTCCATAATTGCAGCGCGCCTAAATAGGAATATCTGGAAGAATATGATTTGATCTGATTTACGCCAAATCTTTTTAGAATATTCTGTTCCTCAATTTTAGCTCGACAAATTAGGAAGATTCAGTTACTATTAATTAGTATTTAATGATTGGTATAATAACTGTAGAAAAAATATGGACAGGGCGGGTAAATTAGAAACTATGCACATTTTTGGTAATAAGGTTTCATATATGGTATAGGAAAGAAAAAATCTCTTTTACTATCTTGTGTATTAAGGGGCCCAATCTTTGCGATCTGCCACTACTTTGATTTTGGGGCCCATTTCTACAAAGATGGGCTACTATGATGTACCTTTTTCCAATAATTCTTTGTTCTTCAAGTTTGTAGGATTTACTGCTTATGTTTCAATACTTTGATGCTGAAATTTGGTTATTTAAATTGGATTGAGAAAATTATTTGGAGATGCCTTTGAATAATTTAAGTATATGATGACTCCCATTTTAACGTATTGAATAATTTTAACCTCTGCTGAGTTCCTTAGTTACCATCACATTGTTGGGTAATCTCACTAGTTTCTTAACGCTCAAAGAATGAATATAAGCAGGATAGTTGTTCTTTTCTTTTTTCGTTTCTCTTTGTAATTAGATAAGAGGAGAATTCAACATGAAAAAGTAGACAGAGGGATAGCAAATTCCAACTTGTGATGTTCGAAGTTTGATATTTTGACTATTGAATTGTCTTTGTAAGACTGACTTAGTAAAGAAAGCTAATAATAGATTATTCTAATCTTAATTAATTGTAAAAGACAAAGGGCATAACCTCAGGCTAAGCAAAGGCCCGTTCAAGGTAAAGTTTCCAGCAAAATGCACGCCCACATTGATTGGCTCCTTTGCCTAATACAATTCAGCCATTGGATTATGAAATTGCTTCTCCAAAAGAGCCTTTAATTTCTATGGCTAAAATTGCAAAAAAGAAGAGGAATAATACTTAACTTACATTATTAACCATACTCCTTTGTTTTTTTCTTTCGATATTTTAGTATACTTGGCCAACGCAACTTGACGACCCTCTAAGGATAAATATAAATGTTATATTTGTACGATTGACTCGTAATATTACAAGTTCAGATCATTGTAACTTGTTGCTACTATAGTTTAGTTGAACTTTCTCGACTCCTTGACAAAACAAAATAAATAATCCATTAATTGCTAAAAATGGTTATCCAAAACAAACTAGTACTAACATTCAACACTTCCACATCAAAGCCAGAGTTGTCAGCAGAATATGAGGCCAAGGGAATTCTCAAAAACAGATAGTCAAGAAGCAGAAAGTCAATATACAAATGGCAGGAAATGTGAGGAATCAGAGCATAGGATCCAGTGGTGATAATTACTCTATATTTCAAGACTAGTCAAACCCTTTGACAATTCAATTACTTTGACCCAAAGAAAATGATATGAAATTAATTGCACAAACCTACGTCAAAAAAACTGGTATTCCTTCCGTTCACTTATACTTGTTCATTATTGACTTTGCACACACCTTAAAAAATAATAAATAAAGTGAATAATTTATCATAATACCCATATTAATTGGTATATAATATGGGTGTCTAACGGGCCGGGTCAGCCCGTTTTCGGACCGGCCCAGACCGGTTAAAACCGGAACCGGCCCGGACCGGTAGAAGGGGGCCAGGTAGGGCTGGGTTAAAGAGGTAAGGGGGGTTGGTCCGTCTACTTATTTCCTACCGGTTAACCGGATCGGTCAAACTCGGTCAACTGTTTTTACTGTTCAACCGGTTAACCGGCCCGGACCGAACCGGCCCAGACCGGTATAACGGCTAACTTATTTTTTAGTTTTTATTTTTAATAATGTGGCCTTTGAATTTACTCTTTTTTCGTTAATTTACTTGTTGTTAAATGTAAACCTTTCAATTTGTAAGTTTGAATTTTGAAATAAATGTAGCACTTGCAATTTATAAGTGCATTTTTTCCCATCTTCATTGTATTCTTTATATTTTTACTTTATATTAATATAACTTACTATAGTTATACAAAAACAAAATACAAAAAAAAAATTAAAAATTACACTAACCCGGCCCAGCCCGACCCTTTGTAACTGTAACCCTTACGGTTCATTTTTTACCCGGATGAACCCGAACCTGTTAAATCCGGTAAGCCCCAACCCGCAACCGGCCCGGACCGCAACCCGTACGGTTCCTAAATTTTCCTATCTAGCCCGGCCCGGCCCACCCGTTAGACACCCTTAACTATATAGTTTTAAAGAATTTGAAAAATCATTTGGAATGATTATTTAATGCTAAGGGCAAAACATAAAAAATAAATTATTTTTTTCTTGATATGCAAAAGTGGACAAGTAAAAGTGAAAATTTATTTTTAAAATAGTGGACAATGTAAAAAATGAACGGAGGAGTACAAATCAAAAGAAACCAAACCGTACAATTTCTCACAGCAATTCTTTGACCTTTCAACGCCATTGATTTGGGTTAAAATATCATGGTATAGCCAGTTTTCACACTGGTCAATGAAAAATAGCCAGCGTTTATCAAGTCAATGAAAAATAGCCACTATTTTGTTGCAACATGACCGGTCCAGTATAATATACGGGAGTTCTGGTGCATTTGTATACGAACTCCAGCATATTATGCTGGACCGGTATACTTTGCTAACTCCTGTAAAATTTGCGGGAGACTGGAGCACCAGTGCTCCAAACTCCAGTATATTATACCAGACAATTATACTTGCTGGAA
>NW_017670591.1:93162-94592 GCF_001879085.1 Nicotiana attenuata
GTACCACCGTATTACGGGAGTTCAAGCATAATTATGCTTGAACTCCCGTAAAATTTGCGGGAGTTCCAGCATAGTTATCATGGAACTCCCGTAAAATTTACGGGATTTCAAGCATACTTATGCTGGAACTCCCGTAAAATTTGCGGGCGTATTTTTTCGGATTTTGAACAGTGTTTTCGCTCAGATTTAAAGTGGCTAAATTTCGATAACTTTTGAAACTTGGCTATTTTTCAACGACCAGTGGTAAATCTGGCTATTTTTGAATTTCTCCCTTGATTTGGTGTAAATGCCTCCTTTTATAGGTCCATTCCCTTATATCAAAGCCCATTCTAATGTTCTCTCATTTTCCGTTTGATCGGTTAATATTAGTACTCCCTTCCTCTCAAAATAAGTGTCATATTTTGCTTTTCTAAAGTCAAAGGTGAGAGAAGCTAAGTACTTATGAGTTTTCTGCCTCTTCTAGGATGGAGGAAGTGAAGGATTTGATGAGCATTGAGAATTGCCCTTTATGTGCATAATATAAGTTGTCAATTTAATAAAATCATGGACTAAAGAGTTTCCTATTCATACATACTAGTATTAGTACCCGCGCAATGCGCGGACATAAAACATATGAAATTATGATTTGAGTTATTTAAATTATGTGCAAATAACCTTAAATTAAACCTTCTATTTATAAATTATAATTAAATTTTTATATTAATTAAGAAGCAGGACATGAAACCATTTTTCAAATCTCATAGTAGATAATTTATTTTCTTTTTTTTTTTTATATCTGTAATAATCTAACCCCTTGATTTTGACACTTGTATTATATTTTACGGTCAATATTAAAGAATCTATACATGTAACATTGTGATCTGTCTTGTTTGAGCACATTAAATTATATTATTTTAATAAAATTCTTACTACCACTTTATTTTTCATCTCAAATTCAAATATCCTTATCCTTCTACATTTTTAGATATAATTTTTTTCTCTTTTTTGTTTCTTGCTTATAGTTTTTTCATTATTTTATTACTTAATATTGTAATACTATAATGTGATCTTTTATTATCTTGTTTGTTACCCTTTTAGTAATCATCAATAAATGAAAAAAAAATTATTCTTGAAATTTAATGTATTTTTACACTTTTATCCACTTACTCGGATCTCTTTCATCATTTAAATGTATTAATAATATTTTGACTACTATTTAATAATTTAATTTATTTATTTTTAATAAATTTAAAAAATATAAGTATCCTCGCACTATCTCTATTTTCCTCTTTATACATAATTTCTTTGCCTATACTCAAAATAAACAGAATTTTAATTTTCTATTCAATTAAAATTCAAACTGAAGTATGATACTTTTCTTATATTTGATAGTTCTCTATCGGGAACATACATATCACATTTTGTTTTAAAATATAACGTTGAATTAGTCT
>NW_017670591.1:95042-159851 GCF_001879085.1 Nicotiana attenuata
ATTCTAATATAATATAGATAAAAATTAAATAACTTTCTCATCTCAAATTCAAATAATTTTATCATTCTATTTTTTAAATTGGACCGTATTTTCAAAAATTGATGTTATGATTTCAAACTTAAATTAACAGCACTCAATTTAAATATTAATCATACAAAAATATTTTCTTAATTATTTGAACACATTATATCTAAACGTTGTAATATTTTATGCATAAAATATTTATTTGCCCGATTTATCAATATTAATATGACTTTATTATTACTGTTATTAAAATAGTTTTTACTAATTATTTAATTTTTTTTCTTAACTTATAAATAATTTGTATACTTTATGTAAGATCTTATTTTGCTGCTTGAATTTTTTTAATTTTAAATTCAATAAATCTTTAATATCTTAAGTAAATTTTAGTTTTATTTTATATTTTAACTTACTCCAAAATATAATAGTCATAGGTTTCAATTTACGTATTTTTATATTTTTTATTTTTTATTATAGTTTTTAATTAATATTTTCCCCATATTTCTAGCTAACATAAAAGAAAATCTATGACTGGATCAATATATAGATATAAATATAGATATAGATACAAATATAAATATAAATATAAATATAAATATAAATATAAATATAAATATAAATATAAATATAAATATAAATATATAAATAGATTTTTCTAAGATCTATTTAGATTATGTATAAGATTCATTTAAACTACTTCCATTAAATATGTTTCCATTTATAATTCAAATTTTAATGTTGTCTTAAACTTGCCAAGTGGCTTCATTTTAGCTTGCCACTTGGCTTAACCACATGCTTCACTACTCTCCTTTTAATATAATATAGATTATTGTGCTTTAATACAAGATTTAATACGTGAAAATAAAATAAATTTGTTACCGCTAGTGAACACTAAGTACCGTATATTTTTAAATATACGTGGGGATCAGGATTCAAAATCCTCTAGGGTCCAATATTATCACTGTATACGGCCAAATTCGGAGAGTTCGACTTTGAGACTACTGTGGCACTCCAACGCTCGACCTCGAGGAGCTCGAACTGGAATTTGAAAGCGGATCCCGAGGTGCTTCCGTCGAGGGGTCATATCGAAGGTCAATCTCGGAGCAGCGCAAGTCGGTGATCGTCATGGAAAGGCGGGAAACCCCCGAAGGCACGCGATGAGGACTGATAGAGTCTGCAAGAATAATACAAATCCGTACTAAGTCGTTGTACAGCTGTACTAGTAGCATTTCTTCGTTATTTATTAGACATGTTTGGGGTTGACCCCTCCTATATAAAGGGGACCTTTGTCATTTTGTAAGGGGACGACATATTAAATAACATACAACATTCTCTGCTCTCTTTACTAAAATAATTGCTCTTCACATTTATTGCTCATTCTTTCATTATTCCTTCATTGTTCATTTATTGTTCTTCATTTATTGCTTATTATTAGCCGCAAAAGGCCATCTTAGAGGCCTCCATAATCATAGTTTCTTCGTCAATAGCTCATTATCAACTGCCCTAGATAGGCCTCGAGGCCTTCGTTCAACAGCTCTAGACCCGGATTCGTGACAACTTTGGTTCGCGTTCCTTATTCTCTTCATTTACACTTAGCGTCTATTGCCTAAACAACTAGTATTAAAATAAATCACGTATTTGTAGAACCACAAAATCAAATATAATTGTCATTATCATTTTCAATGTAACTGTCACGACCCAATTCCCAACCTGGTCGGGATGGCGCCTCTCGTGAAGACAAGGCCAGCCAACTAACTCAAATCCTTTCATTAACAATTATCAAACGTAAATAAATAGAAGATACAACTCTCTTAGAAAAACAATGAAACCGTGAAAATCCTTTAGAAAATATCTGACTCAGTTTAAAACCTCTTTTGAAAACATCTTTTTCCAACAATCGAGCAAATGAATGCGTAATCAGATAGCGCAAGTCCGCACATAAGTCAGCCCCTCGGGCACAGCACTCCACAAACAATTAACACCAGGGCGTCTGGTAAACAGTACAAGCAATAGCATGGATGCCAATGATATGAGAGTGCTAAATATCATGACACGTAGTACAAACAGGAACCAATGCATGAATGCAATGCAATGCGTATGACCGCTGCGGCGTGCAGCCCGATCCATTTGGGTACCCGCGCTCACTGTGGGGGTTCAGACTCCGGAGGGGCTCCTACAGCCCAAGCGCAATATCATCATAGCATCGCTGCGGCGTGCAGCGCGATCCATCCTCAGTCCAGAACATGCAAATGAGCCACTCGGGCAATGTCAAGTAATAGCTTTTAACTCAAAACATCAGAAAAATGCAATTTAAGTCTTTAAACTTTAACAATATGACTGCACATTTCAAAACAGGGTTTAACTCAGGAATAAATCATTTAATATGCTAAGTGTCATGAAAACAGTGATAATAATCCCTAAAGGATTCAAATAATCGGCATGAAGCCCAAAACATGGCAATCAACCCAAATCACGATAGCATCAAGTAGGTTTCAGTCAATTACGCAGTAAAATCAACAACCGGGACGGACCAAGTCACAATCCCCAACGGTGCTCTACCCCACGCTCATACCTGGCGTGCAAGTCACCACAATACAGCACTATGATGTGCAAATCCGGGGTTTCAAACCCTCAGGATATCATTTACAAGTATTACTCACCTCGAACCGGTGAAATCCCTAGCTCGCGACGCCTTTGCCCCTCGAATCGGCCTCTACGTGCGTCGAATCTACCAAATCAGAGCGAATCATCACAATATGCTAAGGGACATACCCAACGAAACAATCGAAACTTAGCAAGAATCTGAAACAAGCAAACTACGAGCCCGGACCGCTACTCGAANAACTAAAGTATTTGGCTTCCTTTTTAGGCCACATTATAATGTTGTTATGAAAGGAATTGTGGTTGGTGGTGAAGTTCTAGACATTCCCACAACCATCTTCGACACGAAATAAAGTATGACCATAATTGATTTAGATTTGCAAGTTGAGAAACAGAGAGAACAACTAATAAGCAGAAAAAAATTAATCAGATAAGTTATTTGGAACAATTAGTTGTATGATATAATCAAATAACAATTTCGAGGAGCAAAACAAATCTATCTATAATCATATAACAATTCCGAAAATGTCACGACCCAATTTCCATACCCGGTCGTGATGGCGCCTCTCGTGAAGACAAGGCCAGCCAACTAACCCAAATCCTTTCATTAACAATTATCAAACATAAATAAATAGAAGATACAACTTAATGGCATTTAAAATTTGTTAATTTCTACCCGACCGGGGTGTCACAAGTCACGAGCATCTAAAGAAACCTGAACACAACTACAGGGACAATAATAATATATAAAGAAAAATTTTGGAAAATCAAAAGACAACATCCGGTGCCGCGAACGCTGGCGGTCACCTTACTCAGCTACAATAGCCCTACCTTCAATCAGCTAATAACCCGCTACCGGGTGAACAATACCTGCAACTGCACGCGAGGTGCAGGGAGTAAAGTGAGTACTTCCAACTCAGTGGTAATAAGAGTAAATAATAACTGAGAGGCAAGAAATCACGTAAGAGCACTCCATCACGCTATATAGGACAGTACAACTCTCTCAAAAAAAAAACAATGAAACCGTGAAAATCCTTTAGAAAATATCTGACTCAGTTTAAAACCTCTTTTGAAAACATCTTTTTCCAACAATCGAGCAAATGAATGCGTAATCAGATAGTGCAAGTCCGCACATAAGTCAGCCCCTCGGGCACAGCACTCCACAAACAATTAACACCAGGGCGTCTGGTAAACAGTACAAGCAATAGCATGGATGCCAATGATATGAGAGTGCTAAATGTCATGACACGTAGTACAAACAGGAACCAATGCATGAATGCAATGCAATGCATATGACCGCTGCGGCGCGCAGCCCGATCCATTTGGGTACCCGCGCTCACTGGGGGTGTGTACAGACTCCGGAGGGGCTCCTACAGCCCAAGCGCAATATCATCATAGTATCGCTGCGGCGTGCAGCCCGATCCATCCTCAGACCAGAACATGCAAATGAGCCACTCGGGCAATGTCAAGTAATAGCTTTTAACTCAAAACATCAGAAAAATGCAATTTAAGTCTTTAAACTTTAACAATATGACTGCACATTTCAAAACAGGGTTTAACTCAGGAATAAATCATTTAATATGCTAAGTGTCATGAAAACAGTGATAATAATCCCTAAAGGATTCAAATAATCGGCATGAAGCCCAAAACATGGCAATCAACCCAAATCACGATAGCATCAAGTAGTTTCAGTCAATTACGCAACAAAACCAACAACCGGGACGGACTAAGTCACAATCCCCAACGGTGCTCTACCCCACGCTCATACCTGGCGTGCAAGTCACCACAATACAGCACTATGATGTGCAAATCCGGGGTTTCAAACCCTCAGGATATCATTTACAAGTATTACTCACCTCGGACCGGTGAAATCCATAGCTCGCGATGCCTTTGCCCCTCAATCGACCTCCACGCGCGTCGAATCTAACCAAAACCATAGCGAATACGTTACAATAGGCTAAAGAAACATAACCCAATCGAAAAGACTCGAAAAACACTAAAATTCACGAAGTTGGCAAAACCCGATCCCCGGTCCCACTTCTCGAAAAATTACGAAATTTACATCACCGGATTCCTCGTCTCGCCACGAGTCCGTACATATAAAATTTACCAAAATCGGAGCTCGTTTGACCCTCCAAATTCCATTTTTACATCATAGCTTTCCAAGCCCTAGCTTGACCCGTTTTTGGCGAAATTCTACTGAATTCTATGATAAATGTACCATAAACTCGAGTAATTAGGCCAAGAGACTTATCTCCAATTGATTCTCAGTCAAAACCCTCGAAAATCCTCGCCCAAAGCTCTCCAAGTCGCTTAAAAATGGTGAAAACTACCCCTTGCTCGCGGATTAAATTTAACATTTAAAACCCTTCTGTTACCAGCGAATTTCGCTTCTGCGGTCCCGCTACCGCTTATGCGGGACCGCTTCTGCGGCCAAAATCCACTTAAGCGGTTTTCACTTAAAACCGCCTATTCGCTTATGCGATTCAACCACCGCTTCTGCGGTTCCCTCAAGTCCGCTTCTGCGGTACAGTGTCCGCTTATGCGGACCCGCTGGTGCGAGCCACCTTCCGCTTTTGCAGAATTTCCCTAGCCGGCCAACGATCGCTTCTGCGACCACGTACCCGCTTCTGCGGTCCATTTCCGCAGAAGCGGAAACACCAGATGACAGCAAAAATCTGACCTGCAATACACCTCAAAACTCTCGTTTAACCACTCGAATTCACCCCGAGGCCCCCGGGACCTCAACCAAAAACACCAACACATCCTAATACCTTATTCAAACTTGTTCCAATCTTTAAAACACATTAAACAACGCTAAAACCATCAAATCACATCGAATTCAAGCCTAAGTTCTTCAAAAACTTCCGAAATGCGCTTTCGATCAAAACCCAACCAAACGACGTCCGAATGACTTGAAAATTTGCAGACATATCCAAAATCACCTAACGAAGCTATTGCAACTCTCGGAATTCCATTCCGACCCTCGGATCAAATTCTCACCCATCAACCGGATTTCGCCAAAATACTAACTTCGCCAATTCAAGCCTAATTCTACACCGAACCTCCAAAATCACTTCCGATCATGCTCCCAAGTCACAAATCATCTCCCGAAGCTAACCGAATCACCGGAAATCACATCCGAGCCCTCTAACTCATAAGTCGACGTCCGGTTGACTTTTCCAACTTAAGCCTTCTTAAAAGAGACTAAGTGTCTCATTTCTTATCAAAACCAATCCGAATCAACTCTAACTCACCACATACCGGTAATGAAACATGAAGAAGTAATAAATGAGGAAAACGAGGCAGTAATACCTGATACGACGGGTCGGGTCGTCACATCCTCCCCAACTTAAACCAACGCTCGTCCTCGAGCGTACCCAGTGTTGTCCTAGAAGCTAACCAACAGCTGAATACCTTTACCAAGCATATACCCGGGGTGATCCCTCGTCACTCTATCTCGCATAGGTCCGATAACACAATATAGCTGAAATTTCACAGTCCATCTAAACCATAAACCGTAGAACCACCTTGCACTTTCCGAAATCATACACAAGATCAGGACCTCACATCTATACTCAGAATAAACCCGAACCAGCTGTGATAACCCATACCTGCAACCTCAGGTGAGATCATATGATATACCACATGGTCCAAACACTCGAAACGGTAGCCTCTATTCACAATAGTTGCCTAAAATAACCAAATACCGGTAGAAAACCTCTTATCAACTAAGGTCATATTCCAACACTTTCATATAATGCCAACGATAAATGAAACATGCTATAAACCGTAACCATTTCTCATATCAACCATTCATGAAGCCGTTTCCCTTTTGACTAATACACAATAGATTTTCGGGCCAAACCTCGATATTATTCTCTAACAAGCTGAAATCAGATCTGTTCGTATTCATTAATGACTCCAACGATCACCTCGAATCCAACACATCACTCTGTGCTATGACACCTCAATACAGGCCTACGCCACAACTTGCATAATGCACGCACCAACAAGAAACGGTCTGGACTTACTCAAATCATGACAATTGACTCAAACGAAAGAGCTGTACCTCAAGCTCATCAGTACCATCACAACACAAGGCTGAGACCCCGTCTCACATCTTAGAAATAGAAAGCCTGAATCTACCTTGAAGGGTCATAACTCCACGTAGCCTCACTACAATGCACGATCATATCCAAACATTGCTACACATGAAGCACCTCAAGACACTGTGATCAAAATCCGACAGCCACACACAATTTGATGTCTGAAACCAAAGCAATTCATTACACTCACGGTGAAGCAAGTAATATACACCATTCAATCCTGAAAGGACACAACCGATGCGCTATTCGCCGAGCAACACCCAATACTGACTTTCCTCAGAAACCAGGAAACAAGGTATATAAGGTAACATATGGAAAACTATTCTCAACATCACACTGTTGCGGCGTGCAACCCGATCCAGATAACATACCTGTGGCGGCGTGCCACCCGATCCACACAAATATCTCACATAGGGAGATGCACATCGAACCAAATTTGCTCATTATAACAAAATACCGAGTATCGGTCGTAAGCATACTGAGTGCATAATGGTATCTACACATAGCGTTGTAAGCTACAAAACTCAAACACAACTGAGGTCCCCCCTTCAACTTCCACTATGAATCTCGATAGCACCGCACTATATGTGCCCACAGTCCGAAATCATAACGCCTCACAGCACAGAAAAGAAACTCATAGATCTCCCCAGATCACTAACAAGTTCAATAACGATCGAATCCACCTGTCCCTCAACAATACAACTCAAGACTAACCAAGCTAACTCAAGTTAAATACATAGCCACATTGGCCTGCCAACGAACTCAATACCAAGAAGCCTGAAGCTGCTCCTTCTACTACTATGACTCCTGCTAGAGCCGTACAATACGGTGCCAGGCACCAAATAAATACCGAAATCCACAACCTCGCCCGGCGACAAGAAACACATCCGAAAAAGTCCCTCAATACCGAAACTAAATCAATGGTAGAAACCTCTGCACTGACATCCGCCACGAAGGCCCCAACTAAGAAAAGCAATCCTTCCCAGCCGTCCGCTGGCCTTTGGAATACAACACACTCTGCTATAACATAATCCGATGCACCTCGCCACGCGGCCTGTGGCATTTTCCGACATAGTCCATGGCACAGTAGTCTCGAATAACCCAACACTGAGACAACCAGTCTACATCTCAACATCATGTCTAAAATCTAACATGCCAACGAAGAAAGATCCACTCGGGCCTCCAGATCCCAATAACCGCTAACGGTATCGATATACACGGTTTACAACCACTGCATAGCCGTAACATGAGAACTCCCAGTCTCCGACTCCGTATAGCACACGAATCTCTGAACCTAATCCCAGATTCCACCGTATGAACACATATCACACTTCACGTACCCAATCATTCCACGAAAGATATTCTAAAATTCACCTGTGCCATCAACCACACTCAGATATCAGCAGTCGATCAAGCATGAAACATCGCAATACTAATGTAGCATCATCGGTTTACATCACCTTGCCCTTTTTACTGAACATATACCCCCGTCAAATCACTAGAATCGCAATACCATTTCCTTAATCATCCGAAGATCAATTCTTTAATCACCTGCAGCTGCCCGTGCTGCTTAAGAATTTATTGACTTTCCATTATGAACTGAACCGTAACCTTACACACACGAATCCCAATCTTCCACAACATATCGCATATACCATACCACACTAGTATAACATGAGAACTCCATCCCCCTTCCTAACCACAAATATCTACGTACTCCACTAGTCAAGAACTCTCCATCAATCCCATCTAGAAGAGAAATCATTACACATTCCATGCTTCGCATGCCCATAGACTATATATACGTCTCTAAACCACGGTAGAACTCAACCAGGACTTCCTCCCGATTCCATTTGCACAAGCTAAATCGCCAGGACTGAATCCTTCTTCCCAAGCCAAGCTAAGCAAGCTGTCAGAACTCAAGAGCCTTGCTGCACAATACCTGTAAAAGTTCATTGCCTCGAACATATACGAAGAATTAATCATATCCTTACCATACCGATTCGGTCTACTATCAAGCTATTCCATCTAT
The DNA here is from genome assembly GCF_001879085.1 of Nicotiana attenuata. Classification (NCBI taxonomy): domain Eukaryota; kingdom Viridiplantae; phylum Streptophyta; class Magnoliopsida; order Solanales; family Solanaceae; genus Nicotiana; species Nicotiana attenuata. Next base: position 103,806 of record NW_017670591.1, read on the forward strand.
CTAATTTCCCTTCTGATCCATCATCAACTTGATATTTCTCCCTCGCCGTTTCATCATAATGCCTCAATCCAGGCTTACCACACGAGACTTGAGCATGAGACCACACTGTCTAAGACCCATAGGCCACTGAATACGTTCTCAGATGTTCCCAGAAATACCACATTCCAGAATACTTCACTTTGAAGAACTTCCTGCGAATCTGCATTCATTACCATTGCTTTCCAGATACCGATACATAAAATCCCATAATTAACATAAAATACCACAAGTCTTGATGTTTTCTAATGAAACACAGTCTCTAACCACATACACAACCTTAAGACACCTGATTAGTACATGCAAAAATCTTGAACACAATAAAACCATTCTCAAGAGTCATTCACCCTTATACAACTATAAGTTACCTGACTTAACGAACAGAACCACTCGTGCCTTATTAGCACCCTGACACCGCAAAACATGATCTCTTACCAATACCAACAACCATCTTCCTTCTCTATACACTGAGCATTCTTTATCAACAACAGCTCAAGACATCCTAGTATTTTTCTCATATCTACGAAAGCACCATATAACCATTGTCAAAATTTTGCTCCAATCGTGCCATCCTCGGCTCAATTTAGGACTGATTCGCCAGCATATCTCGAAACGGAACCAATATAGCACATAACCGTGCGATCAACTAATCAATAGCAACCTCCCCAACTTTGCTCGAAGCCATGTATCAAGACACACTTAACAACTCATAACACTTTTACTCTAATGATGCTACAATGTTATAGTGAGATTAAACTCAAATCATATGCAATTCAAGCCTAAGTTCTTCAAAAACTTCCGAAATGCGCTTTCGATCAAAACCCAACCAAACGACGTCTGAATGACCTGAAAATTTGTAGACATATCCAAAATCACCTAACGAAGCTACTGCAACTCTCGGAATTCCATTCCGACCCTCGGATCAAATTCTCACCCATCAACCGAATTTCGCCAAAATACTAACTTCGCCAATTCAAGCCTAATTCTACACCGAACCTCCAAAATCACTTCCGATCACGCTCCCAAGTCACAAATCATCTCCCGAAGCTAACCGAATCACCGAAAATCACATCCGAGCCCTCTAACTCATAAGTCAACGTCCAGTTGACTTTTACAACTTAAGCCTTCTTAAAAGAGACTAAGTGTCTCATTTCTTATCAAAACCAATCCGAATCAACTCTAACTCACCACATACCGGTAATGAAACATGAAGAAGTAATAAATGAGGAAAACGGGGCAGTAATACCTGATACGACGGGTCGGGTCGTCACATAAACAGTTTGGCGCCCATTGTGGGGGAAAAATAATAGTGATTGTTTTGGTGCTAGTTTTCTGAAAACACAAGTTATTCTTCACACTTTTTCTTGTCCAAGAATCTCTGATTTTAGGTCAAAATGTCTAACTCAGCAAATGCATGCGAAAACAACAGTATTGGGCTTCAGGGAGAAAACGGTGCAGACACCGGTGTACCACCGCAAAACCCAAGGGAGGCACCAGCACAAATCCCCATCGACGGGAGCTCATGGAACGTTGTGCATATCGATGTAAGCCCTCCTACCGGCGAAATGTGCGCGGTGAGGAAATAGACATTAGTCTTCAAGTCTTTTTTGAAATGTTGCAAGCACAACAAGTGGCTACTGCTCAGCTACAAAGTCACCAAAAAACTCCAAGCACAGTAGCACCGAAAATGGCTCCTCGAGTCGAGCAGACACCGGAGAGATCAAGTAACAACGGGTCAGCAACGTACCCCGCTATTTTGAAGATGCACGAGGACCTCACCAAAAGGGTTGAATCAGGAGAAAAGAAGATAGAGGATAACGATAAAAAGGTGGAGACCTATAACTCGAGGGTCGATCAGATCCCGGGCTCGCCTCCGATCCTGAAGGGCGTAGATTCAAAGAAGTTCATACACAAACTGTTCCCACCAAGCGTGGCTCCGAAGCCCATCCCGAAGAAATTCAGAATGCCCGATGTCCCGAACTATAACGGGACCACGGACCCCAACGAGCACGTTATGGCTTATACTTGTGCTGTAAAAGGGAATGACTTAAAGGACGACAAGATTGAATCCGTCTTGCTGAAGAAATTTGGAGAGACACTATTGAAGGGGGCCATGATGTGGTACCACAACCTTACCCCGAACTCGATAGATTCATTTGCCATGTTGGCAGACTCTTTTGTGAGGGCACACGCCGGTGCCATCAAGGTCGCCACCAGGAAGTCCGATGTCTTCAAAATCAAGCAGAGAGAAAACGAGATGCTGAGGGAATTTGTATCTCGATTTCAGATGGAGCGAATGGAATTACCGCCGGTCTCTGACGATTGGGCAGTACAAGCCTTCACTCAGAGCCTGAACGAACAAAGCTCGGTAGCCTCGAAGCAACTAAAACAAAATTTGATCGAGTATCCCGCCGTGACTTGGGTGGATGTACACAACAGGTATCAATCAAAGATCAGGGTCGAAGACGACCAATTAGGAGCCCCCTCGGGCTCAGTGTACCCCAGCAGGCCCTTAACAAAGGAACAAAGGTTTACAGAAAGGGAGCCGAGATCGAAGAAGGAAAGATACCAGCCGTATGTAGAAGATTGTAGAAACGCCCCAAAACGTGACATACCTCGAGGAGATCGAGGCAGCTTAGGGTCAAAACTCCCGGGGACTTACGAATAAAACCAGGTTCGATAGGCACACTGGGCCAGTAGGGGCACCCCAGTGTCACGACCCTAAACCCAAACCCGGTCGTGATGGCGCCTCTCGTGAAGAATAGGCCAGCCGACACACTTCCAATTCACTTTAAGTAGTTAAAATAATAAATACCAAGTCTATAATAGAAATAAAATCCCAAATAACAGAATAAGTTGCAGAATAAGAAAACCAACACAGCCCGACATCGGGGTGTCACCCGTCATGAGCATCTAAAACGATACCGAAAGTCTGAAGTCTAATCCACTACTACATAACTGAATCAAAAGAACTAAGATAGAGGGAGAATGCACTGGGCTGCGAATTGCCAAGCAGCTATCTAGTAAATCTCCGAAAACCTGCTGGAACTATCAACCCTCAGGAGCAGGACCTGTAGCGCCCGGATTTGCACACAGGGGTGCAGGGAGTAAAGTGAGTATTTCCAACTCAGTGAGTAATAAAAATAAATGAAGACTGAGTGATAGGAAATCATGAAAAGTACATCAACATGCTGTATAGAAGCAGTACAAAACCAGTAAGAAAGTAATGAAGCTGTGAAATCTCTTAAGCACCTTAGCTCAGTTTAAACTTCTTCAAAAATGGCTTTTCAACAGCTAAGCAATTGAATGCAAGCAATTAGAACAGATAAGCATAAAACATCCGCCCCTCAGGCATAATTACGCAATTAAACAGGTACATGATAGGCAAATAAGAAAGATAAGTACATAAAGGTTCGCCCCTTGGGCACAATATCAACAAATCCGCCCCTCGGGCAATATCTCAGAACAATACCAGCCCCTCGGGCTATATCTCAGAACCATACCGGCCGCTCGGGCTATATCTCACATCACAATGGGTACCCGCGCTCACTGAGGGTGTGCAGACTCCTGCAGGGGCCCCTTACGGCCAAAGCGCAATATCAAGCCACCTCGTGGCACACAATCTCAGGCCCTCGGCCTCATTATCATAATCAGTATATCACTGCTACGGCGTGCAGCCCGACCCAAAAGTATCCTCACAATACAGGCCCTCGGCCTTACTCAGTTAGAATCTCAAAAGCTCCTCGAGCACCAGTAAAATATGAAGCTCAGCTCAAATATCTTTGAAATATCAATTAATGTGTTTAAAACAGAATAACATAGCTGAGTTTTTAAAATAGTGAAAATATAGCATTACTGAGCACAAGTATAAAATCAAACAGTGAGCAAAATATCATTAACAATCCCCTAAGGGTTCAAATAGTTGGTACGAAGCCCAAATATGGCATTTAGCCCAAAGTATAATAATATCAAACAATTAGTTGCCCATTATACAGAAAATAGTCATTCGGGATGGACTAAGTCACAATCCCCAACGGTGCACGACCCCACGCTTGTCATCTAGCGTGTGTTTCACCTCAATATAGCACGACACTGTGCAATCCTGGATTTCATACCCTCAGAACATCATTTAAAATCATTACTCACCTCGAACTAGCCCGAAAAGCTACTCTGCAACACGCTTGCCTCTCGACCCAACTTCCGAGTGCTCCAAATCTACCAAGAATCAGATAACCATCAATTTATGCTAAAGGGACGAAACCCATTAAAAAATAATCGAAAAACATCAAAAATCCCAAAATTGCTCAAACCCGGCCCCCGGGCCCACGTCTCGGAACTGGACAAACTTTATACCAAAATGTTCTTCATCATCTCACGAGTCCGTATATTTAAAGAACTCGAAAATTGGAGTTCGTTTGACCCCTCAAATCATCCCTAGAAGGTCTCATAATCTCAAGCCCTAACTCCACCTTTTGTACTGATTTTCATGTCTAAATCCATGTAAGATCACATATTTAACTCAAAAATAGGAAGAAATCACTTACCTAGTGTTACTTGGTGAAAATCCCTCCTTGAGCTCTCCAAAATCATCCAAGCCAAATGAAAGAAATGGGCTAAAACTCGTGTTTAAAACAATCTGCCCAGGCTTCATAGTTGTACCTTGCGCTGTGCAGGTTGTACATCCTCTTACCATTTTCCCCTGCTATACAACTTCTGTTAAAACGCCCATAACTCATTGTGAAAATATCCAAATGACAAACGGATTGAAGATATAGAAACTAGACTCGAAGATCTTTTATTTGATAGGTTGTACACCATATAACTCTTTATATATTTCGAGATATGAGCTTCTAAAGTCGACTCCATGTATCAGAAAATTCTGTCGAAACTGCTCCACCAACCATCTTCAATCGATCATAACTTTCTGATATAATGCCCAAATCATGAATGGTTTAATTTTTTGAAAACTAGAATTCAAGGGCTACAACTTTCATGTTTTGCAATTTTTCTGATTCCTTATATATTGTAAGATATGAGCTTCCAAACTCGACTCCTCGCATCAGAAATTTTCTGGTGAACAGCTGAAGCTAAAAAAACCTGCAACTTTTCCAAAGCATGAAATAGTCCGTTTAACCACCCAAAACTCACCCGAGGCCACCGGGACCTCAACCAAACATGTCAACATATCCCATATCATCATTCAAACTTGTTCCAACCTTCGGAACGCTCAAAACGACATCACAACACCAAATTCGCATCGGATTCAAGCCCAAGAATTTCAAAATCTTCCAAATTACGCTTTTGATCAAAATCCCAACCAAACCACGTCCGAATGACCTGAAATTTTGCACACACATTCCAAATGACACAACGAAACTACTGCAACTCTCGAAATTCCATTCCGACCCCTTTATCAAAATCTCACCTATTAACCGGAAAACGCCAAAAACTCAATTTTGCCAATTCAAGCTTAAATCTACTCCGGACCTCCAAAATACATTCCGATCACGCTCCTAAGTCCCAAATCACCTAACGGAGCTAACCAAATCATAAAAATTCAAATCCGAGATCATATACTAACAAGTCAAATCTTGGTCAAACCTTTCAAATTTCAAGCTTCAAATTGAGAATTGTTCTTCCAAATTCATTCTGATGATCCTGAAAAACCAAAACCAATGATTTACATAAGTCATAATACACTACAAGGGGCAAGTCATGCCCGAGAATTGGCGAGCAAAGTGCAAAAGCTCAAAATGATCGGTCGGGTCGTTACATCCTCCCCTACTTGAACATACGTTCGTCCTCGAACGTGCCCAGAGTTGTTTCAAAAGCCAACCAATCGCCGAATAACCTTACCACGCATATACCCGGGGGTGATCCCACGTCACCCTATATCACATAGGTCCGATAATACGATATAATCGAAATTTCACAATCCGACCTACCCCTTAAACCTTAGAACCACATTTCCACTTCTGAAATCTTCAATACGATCAGAATCTCACATTTATACTGTGAATAAGTCCGAACAAGCTGTAACAAACCATATCTGTAACCTTAGGTGCAATTACATGATATAACACATAACTCAAACACTGGTAGCGATAACTTCTAATCACAGCAGCTGCACACAACAACCGAATATCGATAGAAAACCTCTTATCAACTAAAGTCTCATTCTGTCACTTTCATATACTGCCAATGATAAATGAAACAAGCAATAAGCCATAACTATTTCTCAGATCAACCATTCATGAAGTCACTTCTCCGTTGGCAAAGACCATAGCAAATTTCTGAGCTAAACCTCGATCTTATCCTTCCAACATGCTAAAACCAAATCAGTTTGTACTCATTTCAGATCCCGACGATCTCATCTAATCCAACACCACTACTCTGGTGACATGACACATCAATACAATCTAAAGCCACAACTCGTGCAATCTGTGCACCAATAAACAACAATCTGAATGTACTCCAATCATGAAGACGACTCGAACGAAAGGGCTGTACCACCAACTCACTAGTACCAACACAACAAAATGTTGAGAACCCATCACACGTCGTAGAAACAGAATACGCGAATCTAACCCGCAAGGTCATACCTCCACATAACTTCGCTGTAATGTGCGACCCTATCAAAACACTGGTCCACATGAAACACCTCAAGTCACTCTGCTCGAAATTGACGACCACGCGCAATCGATGTCTAGAACCAAAGAAAATCATCATAACTGCGGTGAAGCAAATACATAACACCACACATCCCAACAGTACATAACCGATACGCCATCCGTCGAGCAATATCCAATACTCCTCCCGCTCGAGCTCCACTGAGAGACCCCAATAACACCGCACTACATGTGCCTATAACCAACAAATCCAAATGCCCTACAACACGGAAAGGTAACTCATATATCTCCTCAGAACACTAATAGGCTCAATAACAATTGAATCACACATCCCTCAGCAATACAACTCGGAGCCAACCAAGTCAACTCAAGTTAGAACACACATCCACATTGGCCTGCCAACGGACCCCTTATCAAGGAAACCCTGAAACTGCTCCCTCAACTCCTTTAACTCTGTCGGTGCCATACGATACGGTGTCCCGACACCAAATCCATACCGAAATCAACAACCCTATCTGGAGACATGCTCGGCAGCAGGAAACACATCCAGGAAATTCCTCACCACCGGAACTGAATCAATGGTAGGAGTCTCTGCACTGACATCCATCACGAAGGACAAATAAGAAAGACAATCCTCCTCAGCCATCTGCTGGGTCTTCGAAATATGAAACCACCCTACTAAGAGCATACTCCGTCGAACTTCGCCACTCAATCCGTGGAATTCCCGGCATAGCCAAGCGCCGCCTTAGCGCAACAATCCAGAATAACACAACACGAAGACAACCAGTCTGTACCCAATATTACATCATAATCTAACATACCAAGCATCAAAAGATCCACTCAGGTCTCCAAACCCCGATAGTCACTATACAGTGCTGATACACACGACCCACAACCGCAATATACCCTGTTTATGAGAACTTCCCGTCTCCAAATCCATGTAGCACACGAATCACCATATTCGATCCCCAATTCTGCCGTCCGAATACATACCACACCTCTAATACCCAGTCATTTCACGAGAGATACTCTAAAATTCTTCTTTGCCTCCAAGCAAACTCGAATATCAGTAGTCGATCTAACAAGAAAGTGCCGCAATACTACCGAAGTACCATCAACTTAATCACATTGCTTTTTTCTGAAACATATACCCTCGTCAAATTACCCCAATTAGCAATACCTTTTCCTTAATCATCTGAAGATCATTTCTCTAATTATCTGAAGCTGCCCGCTGCCTAAGAGTTTTATGACCGTCCTTTCAGAACTGAACCGTAACCTTACACACACAAATCTCCATCCTCCACAACATACCGCATATACCACACCATCCTAGGATAATATGAGCACTTTTTATCCCCTCCGAGCCACAAGCAACTACGTACTCAACTAGCTAAGAACTTTTCCATTGGACCCCATCTAGGAGAAAATCACTATACATCCCATGCTCCTCATGACCATGGAAAATATACACATCTAACCGTGGTAGAAATCATCAGGAACTTTCCGAATTCCATTGGCCCAAAACTAAACCGTCAGGACTGAATCCTTCTAACTCAACCAAGCTACGCAGGCCACCAAAACCCAAGGGAATTGCTGCAAAACACCTGCAAAAACTCATTACCTCTTAAGCACCCAAAGAACTAATCATATCCTTACCATACCGATTCGGCCTGCTACCAAGCTACCCCATCTATCCGAGTTTCCTTCTGATTTACCTTCGACTTGATACTCCCTCTTGCTGTAGCACCACAATTCCTTAACCTAGACTTACCACACGAGACCCAAGCATAAAACCATACCGTCTAAGGCTCACAAGCCGCTGAGTACTCTCTTAAATGTTTCCAAAAGCACCACGTTCAAAATACCTACCCCGAATAGACTTCTTGCGAATCTGGAACCATTACCTTCCTAATACCGATATAAGAATCCCCTAATTGATATAGAAATGACACAAGTCTTGACACCCTCCAATGCAAACCTTAGTTTCTAGCCAAATTATACACCTGAAAATCTCCAATTATTACATATAAAACCTTGAAGGCATTAGAACCATTCTCTAGAGTCATCCACTCTAATCAAGCTTCAATTAGCCTGATCAAATGAACCGAACAACCCGTGCCTCATTAGCACTCCGATACCGCAGAATGTAACCTCATCCCAATACAACCAAGCAACTTCCTGCTCTATGCACCGAGCATTCCTTACCAACAACAACTCAAGACATTCCGTGAATTCTCACACACCTATGAAGCATACTATAACCTTTGCCAAGAATTTTTACTCGAGCCATCCTCGGTCTCAATCTCCGTAGGCCATAACTGATTCACCAGTACGCCTCAAACTAGAACCAACATAGCACATAACCGTGCAATCAACAACTCAATAGCAGACTCCCCCACTTGGCTCGAAGTCATAGTCCAAAACACACACAGTAACTCATAATGCATATACATTATTGCTGCCATAATACCATAGTGAGATTAAACTCAATCCTTCATCAGCTCGTGAAACACAGACCATCTAGTACTTTAAATCTTCTGCAAATCTCGCATTCACCCTCGCAACAGTTAAACCCACTCTCTTAAGCAACCCAAACTTAAATTTCAACACATATATTTCACTTGTAAATGAGATCTTCTAATAGACAACATAAGGATCACACAACTTCAGAACACTCCGTATGAGATAACCCACCTGTTTTGCCTCAAACTAACATTTCTGTATACCTTCCACCGACATAGACATTACGCAGTCGCTTGATCTTCCTGAGTCTGAACTCATACCGCAACATGAAATTTACTTCACTCCCAGCTAGGAAACATGAAAATATTGTTCACACACCCATAACTCGGGGCTATACCTCAAATCGAGATGAAAATCAAGTACCTAATAATTCTTCTATCCTCTAGCAGACCATTCTCGTCGTTCTCCAAATCATATGAATACACCTCACAGTCATAACATACTCATCACGTAGCTATCCAGTCATTACTCCCCTTAATAGGGATACAACAGAACATATAGATCCAGAAGCATGCACTCACGCAATCAAAAGCTCAGGGCTCAAGCTATAGGCAAAAAAAATCCGGCGTCGAGTCTTCCAGACTGGCCCAACATCAACACACAGAGATCACATCTCGCCCCTCAATCAGGGAATCACAAGCCATTGATGCACATCTGATACTGAGCGCTCGTTCGCGCATACGAATGCGTGGAAGGAATTCAAAGAGTTATATTTCAAGCTGAATCAAGGACGTACGATAAGAGTTCAAGAAGTGAAGTTTTTTCCTAAAGGTTCTACAGCCTCTCGAGGATAAATACAGACGTCTCCGTACCGATCCGCGAGACTCTACTAAACCTACTCATAACTCGTGAGACCTATGTAACCTATGCTCTGATACCAACTTGTCACGACCCTAAACCCAAACCCGGTCGTGATGGCGCCTCTCGTGAAGACAAGGCCAGCCGACACACTTCCAATTCACTTTAAGCAGTTAAAATAATAAATACCAAGTCTCTAATCGAAATAAAATCCCAAAATAATAGAATAAGTTGCGGAATAAGAAAACAACACAGCCCGACATCGGGGTGTCACCAGTCATGAGCATCTAAAACGATACTAAAAGTCTAAAGTCTAATCCACTACCACATAACTGAATCAAAAGAACTAAGATAGAGGGAGAATGCACTGGGCTGCGAATCGCCAAGCAGCTACCTAGTAAATCTCCGAAGACCTGCTGGAACTATCAACCCTCAAGAGCAGGACCTGTAGCGCCCGGATCTGCACACAGGGGTGCAGGGAGTAAAGTGAGTACTTCCAACTTAGTGAGTAATAAAAATAAATGAAGACTGAGTGATAGGAAATCACGAAGAGTACATCAACATGCTGTATAGAAGCAGTACAAAACTAGTAAGAAAGCAATGAAGCTGTGAAATCTCTTAAGCACCTTAGCTCAGTTTAAACTTCTTCAAAAATGGCTTTTCAACAGCTAAGCAATTGAATGCAAGAAATTAGAACAGATAAGCATAGAAGATCTGCCCTTCGGGCACAATTACACAATTAAACAGGTACATGCCAGGTAAATAAGAAAGATAAGTACATAAAGGTTCGCCCCTCGGGCACAATGTCAACAAATCCGCTCCTCGTGCAATATCTTAGAACAATACCAGCCCCTCGGGCTATATCTCACATCACAATGGGTACCCGCGCTCACTAGGGGTGTGCAGACTTCTGGAGGGGCCCCTTATGGCCCAAGCGCAATATCAAGCCATCTCATGGCATCATAAACAGGCTCTCGGCCTCATATCAATATCAAGCCACCTTGTGGCGCGCAATCTCAGGTCCTCGGCCTCATTATCATAATAAGTATATCACTGTTGCAGCGTGCAGCCCGACCCAAAAGTATCCTCACAATACAGTCCCTCGGCCTTACTCAGTCAGAATCTCATAAGCCCCTCGAGCATAAGTAAAATATGAAGCTTAGGTTAAATATCTTTGAAATATCAATTAATGTGTTTAAAACAGAATAACATAGCTGAGTTTATAAAATAGTGAAAATATAGCATGACTGAGCACAAGTATGAAATCAAACAGTGAGGAAAGTATCATTAACAATCCCCTAAGGATTCAAACAGTTGGCACGAAGCCCAAATATGGCATTTAGCCCAAAGCATAATAATATCAAACAATTAGCTGCCCATTATATAGAAAAATATTCATTCGGGATGGACTAAGTCACAATCCCCAATGGTGCACGCCCCCACGCTCGTCATCTAGCGTTTGTTTCACCTCAATATAGCGCGACGCTGTGCAGTCCGGGATTTCATATCCTCAGAACAGCATTTAAAATCATCACTCACCTCGAACTAGCCCGAAAAGCTACTCTGCAACACGCTTGCCTCTCGACCCAACTTCCGAGCGCTCCAAATCTACCAAGAATCAGAACGTAACTATTAATTTATGCTAAAGGAACAAAGCCCATTCGAAAATAATCGAAAAACATCAAAAATCCCGAAATTGCTCAAACCCGGCCCCCGGGCCCACGTCTCGGAACTGGACAAACTTTATACCAAAATGTTCTTCATCATCTCACGAGTCCGTACATAAAAAGAACTCGAAAATCGGAGTTCGTTTGACCCCTCAAATCATCCCTAGAAGGTCTAATCTCAAGCTCTAACTCCACATTTTTCAACTAATTTTCATGTCTAAATCCATGTAAGATCACATATTTAACTCAAAAATAGGAAGAAATCACTTACGTAGTGTTGCTTGGTGAAAATCCCCCCTTGAGCTCTCCAAAATCATCCAAGCCAAATGAAAGAAATGAAAGAAATGGGCTAAAACTCGTGTTTAAAACAATCTGCCCAGGCTTCATCGAGTTGTACCTTGCGCTGTGCAGGTTGTACATCCTCTTACCATTTTCCCCTGCTATACACCTTCTGTTAAAACGCCCATAACTCCTTGTGAAAATATCCAAATGACAAACGGTTTGAAGATATAGAAACTAGACTCGAAGATCTTTCATTTGATAGGTTGTACACCATATAACTCTTTATATATTCCGATATGAGCTTCTAAAATCAGCTCCATGCATCAGAAAATTCTGTCGAAACTGCTCTACCAGCCATCTTCAGTCGATCATAACTTTTTGATATAATGCCCAAATCATAAGTGGCTTAACTTTCTGAAAACTAGAATTCAAGGACTACAACTTTCATGTTTTGCAATTTTTCTGATTCCTCATAGATGGCAAGATATGAGCTTCCAAACTCGACTCCTCGCATCAGAAATTTTCTGGTGAACAGCTGAAGCTCAAAAATCTACAACTTTTCCAAAGCATGAAATAGTCCGTTTAACCACCCGAAACTCACCCGAGGCCATCGAGACCTCAACCAAACATGGCAACATATTTCATATCATCATTCAAACTTGTTCCAACCTTCGGAACGCTCAAAACAACATCACAACACCAAATTCGCATCGAATTCAAGCCTAAGAATTTCAAAATCTTTTAAATTACGCTTTTGATCAAAATCCCAACCAAATCACGTCCGAATGACCTGAAATTTTTCACACACATCCCAAATGACACAAAGAACTACTGCAACTCTCAGAATTCCATTCCGACCCCTATATCAAAATTTCACCTGTCAACCGGAAAACGCCAAAAACTCAATTTCGCTAATTCAAGCCAAAATCTACTCCGGACCTTCAAAATACAATCCGATCACGCTCCTAAGTCCCAAATCACCTAACGGAGCTAACCAAATCGTAAAAATTCCAATTTGAGATCATATACTAACAAGTCAAATCTTGGTTAAACCTTTCAAATTTCAAGCTTCAAACTGAGAATTGTTCTTCCAAATTCATTCTGATCACCCCGAAAAACCAAAACCAACGATTTACATAAGTCATAATACTACACGGGGCACGTCATGACCGAGAACTGGCGAGCAAAGTGCAAAAGCTCAAAATGACCGGTCGGGTCATTACACCCCGCTATCCGAGTACAACTTCAACATTGATGTCTCAGACATCGTGTCGGCCATAGGTAAAATCAAAGATACTAGGTGGCCAAAACCCATACTGTCAGACCCTTCATAAAGGAACCCTAACTTGGTATGCAAATAGCACGGCACTCACGGTCATTGGACCGAGGACTGCAGAGAGCTTCGAGAGGAGGTAGCCCGACTAATCAGCAAAGGACACCTTCAAGAGTTCCTTAGAGACCGAGCTAAAAACCAGAAGAACCACAACACGTCATCCACATGATCATTGGAGGGGTCGATGCCCCGCAAGGACCCATTGTCAAGCGAACAAAAATATCCATCACCAGGAAAGGCGGACTCGGAGTTACATACCAGAGGATGCTCTCACATTTAGCGAAGAGGACATCACCCCAGGAGGTCATCTCTCGGAAGAAATCAAACTATGCCTAGGAGGACCTCGACAGGAGAATGTTGTATTGGGCCGAACGGTCAAATGAACCGTGTCCATGTAGAATAATCGAGCCTCCAAAAGCAAAAAACGTGTACGCATATATCGAGTAATTGAGGAAGCCTCTTTGCTTATCAAAACACTTTGCGCCGCGAAGAATTTCACTATTGTCGCGCAAAACGGCCCAAGAGCAAAAAACTCTCGGACACTCGAGGATTGTCTTCGATAGCCAGCTCATCGAGCCATCGAAAACTCAAATTCGTAAGACCTTGATCAGGCAACTTCGAACTCATAAGCCCTCACTGAGGCAACATCAAGTCTGTAAGCCCTTTACATGGCGTGCTCAAACTTATAAGACCTTAAAAAAAGACATAACCCCCAATATTAAGGTCAAGGCTATATATTCGAACTTGTAAGACCCCTAAAAAGGCACACCCTCGATATAGATGCCAAGGTCACAGCACACGGGGACTAAAGGCGACGACCAAACATAAACACTACATTCGAAATAAAAGGACACGGCCAAATTAATAAGGCTCGGAGACGTCCGACTGCCGCCATAAAACTAAAGGCCTCCAAATACTTAGAAAGTACTTCGAAAAGAACCGGTTAATCAGTCTACCCTCGGCATAAGCAAAGGAGCTTCGATAAATATTAGCTCTGAACAATAAAAGGGCTTCGAAAATAATCAGCCTTCGATGAAAAGGTTTTGAAAACTCAACCTTCGAGCGAACCTCCCGAGGTACTCAAATATCATCGCATATCGACTCATAATCAAGGTTCTCGTTTGAGTTGTCTAAGAGTCGAACGAACATAAAACATGCCAAGGAATAATCAAAACTTCAAAAGTCTTTTGCCAAAATGAGGGAAAAATATAGCCATATTAGAGGTCGCATCGACCCAACCCAATGCGTAAGAGCCTAAGGGCCAGCCTAAAAGAGCCTAAGGGCCAATGCTTAAGAGCCTAAGGGCCAATGCATAAGAGCCTAAGGGCCAGCCTAAAAGAACCTAAGGGCCAATGCGTAAGAGCCTAAGGGCCAGCCTAAAGAGCCTAAGGGCCAATATGTTGAAAACCTATGGGTCGATGAGCCTGAGTCAAAACTTGATTCGAGGACCAAGCCCTTAACGGTCAACTATCAGTTGTTTTGTCAACAAGCATCAAACTCAAAGCATAAACAAAGACACAAGCAAGTGGGAATTTATATAAAAGGAAAACCAAAGGGTTCCTTTTTTATTATAAATAATGGTATAGAGATACATTCACAGCACTCCCACGGGGAGCCCGATACAAAGAACGAGAAAGAGCAACCTAGCCTTCCCCCTCGAGGACTATGTCTCAATCGGCTCCCTCGGGACCAGCTCCCTCACCGGCCTCCTCCTCGTTGTCTTCAGCATCGAAAACGAGGAAATTGGCGTCGAACTCATCCGCCTTGGCCTGCCCTATCTCCTCTGAGAGATCGAATCCCTTACCATGAATCTCCTTGAGAGTTTCCCTCCGGGACCTACATCAGACATATTCATTGCTCCTCCTCTCTCGATCAAAAGCCCCCCTCAACTTCGAACGAGCTTCAACAGCATCTTTCAGATAGATGGCCACCTGCTTATCCTTTGCCCAGACCCCTTCCACTTCAGTTCGAGCGTCCACAACCTCGGCCTTCATCTTCAAAGGATATGTTTCAAGTTTGGCAATCCTGCTTGTCTGGACCAAGCTGCTTTCTCGAGCATTACGAAGTTGTATTTCAAGTGTGGAGGCCTTAGCCAAAGCATTCCTTTTGGCCACAACATGAGCATCTATCTGTGCCTTCAACTTGTTGCATTCGGAATTAACCTGGTTGGCTTCGCCCCGAAGGCGTTCCAATGTCTCAGTCTTTTCCTGCAACTGAGATACCGAGACGTTAGTTTCCGAAGATGGGAGAACAAGCCTGTATTTCTCCAAAATAGGGGTTACCTGTTTCTCGAGCTTGCCTTCATAATCACAACATCAGTTGAACTTCGATCGAAGATGTGTCAACTCTCTTGCCTTCTTGTCACAAAAAAGCCTGAGAGACTTCTCCCCATTCAAGGCTTTACGCAACTTCGCCTCGCAACGAAGCAACTCAAACTTGAGCTTATCGAAGGCCTATGAGAAAGAAGGTTCGTTCAAAAATAAGAAAGCACAAAGTTGGAAAAGCAATAATGAGCTAAAACGCACTATAGAACAAAGTCGTTGAGCTTCCTCGAAGGTCGATTTCACATCTACCGACTCGGTCTCATTGACCCCAATAGAGAAACCCGAGACACCCTGTCCGGGCGGGGATACGACAAAGTCTATTTCCCTCGGAGCACTTCCCGTCGTCCGAGAACCAGCTGCCTAATCAGGTAATGAAGGACCTTCGCCCCTCCTCTCTTGTGGAATCTCTCCCTCGATATTAGGAGCCTCAAGACCAGCAGGTTCAACAGCCTCGGGAGGCTTCCTGGTTTGAGCCGTCAATATAGAATCATCCTCTCCGGGTGCATTGATGTCCACAGATCTACCGATAAAGATGAGATCTTCGTCAGCGACAATGCCCTCCTCACGCCTTCAATCGGATCCTGCCTTGCTCTAAGAATCCTCGTCCTTCGAGGACCTCTTTCTTTTATTATCCTTCCTTGACTCAGAAGTCGAAGGTCTTTCCTCCTCCTCGTAAGGGGACGGTCTCACCTCAAAAAACTCACTGATGCCTGCAAACAAAGAAATTAGTGTGCGTAAAGGAAAGTACCCTCCGAGAGAAGGACTACATAGCACACACCATGGTGCTTAGCCTCCCATTTGCCCTTCGACAAATCTCGCCACTTGCGCTCGTCATAAGTCAAAGAGGCCGCCAGTTTGCAGGCCCAGTACGCAAGATCGGGGACCATATGTGGCATCCACGGGATCGCTGTAGAAAACAAAAGAAAACGTCCATACAGAATCTGGCCCCACCAAGAACAAAAATAATAGAGTTTGGTATATCACTTACGCTTGAAATTCCATTCTTCGAGAAACGGCAGGAACTCCGCGGGCATAATATCGACAGTCCTCACTCGAAAAAACTGACTCATCCACCCTCAATCCCTGTCCTCTTCATCACTAGCGATAAAGGGCTTGGTGGATCGACATCGTAGTGTAATTAGACCTCGATAATGCAAAGGCCGATACAACCTGAGGAAGTGGCTAAGGGTGAACTCAAGTTCGGCCTTCTCAACGAAAATTCTCGTCATCAACACGATCCGCCAGAAAGACAGATGAATCTGTGCCGAAGAAACTTGACATCTTTGACAGAATTCGAGCATGGGTCGGTCGAGAGGACCCAACGTAAAAGGGTGCGTATACACGTTCAGAAACCCCTCTACGTGGATCGTAATGTCCTCTTCCCGGGAGGGTATCTACAGCCTCACCTTTTCTCCCCATCCGCAATCTCTTCTCACAACCTCAAGGTGTCTCTCTTCTATTGAGCGAATGAACCTCGATGTATGTTCGCGATGGCCCGGAATGTCGAGAGGTTTCTCTATCGCAAAATCTCTCATCGAGACGAAACAGCTCAAAGTCGGTTTGCCAAACGCCGGCGGTGTGCCACCGGCCGGGCGAGAAACAGAGGTGGGACTTCCCTCTTTCTGATGAGCGGATTTGGGCATAGTAGCCATGGTTCCTTCAGACCAAGAAACTGAAGATGGAAATTCAGGCGAAAACTTTGATCTGATACGGCACTAGGATTAGCGCAAAAGGAGGAACTCTATAGTGAAAGATAGTTGCACGAAGTGGCAAATCCCTCAATGAAAGGAAAACGAGTATATATAAAAAGAGCGGTGACTATTCATTTAACTTTGATAGACAATCAGCTCAGACAAAGCACTTATGACCTTCTGGGAAAATGCACCGACGGGGCCACTTCGGTTAATTCACAGTCATATCACAGGAATGACACCATCACACGGTGTTCGAGGGATCGAGGAGTCAAATCGATTCCTTATCAACCCGACTGGGGGAAGGTGTGCGATCAAAACCAGAACAACCCGACCACAAGGGTCTCTGTCATTACGAGACCAAGCTCAAAGGAGTTAAGTTCAAAGTCGGGGCCTGACTTTGGCATGAACACTAAAAGGCAAAACTCTGAAGACATTAAAAAAAAAATCCTTTGCATTCCAAGAATGTATTTACAAAGTGCATTTATGGAAAGTGCATTTACAAAAACTCGCACGAGGAGTACACATACAAAAAGAAGTAAAAAGGGCAAAGGTGTCCTAGTCTTAACCTCCACTACTCTATGAGCTACTTGAAGAGCCCTCGTCCGAAGTAGTCGGAGCTGCAGACTCCTCTTCCAAGGCCTTCGTTTCTCCATTCTCGACAGAGAGGTCGAAACCCTTGGCGTTCACTTCTTCAAAGGTCTGCCTCCTAGCCTCTAATCGAGCATATGTAAGGGCACAAGCTAGCTTGAGCTCGGCCTTGTTAGATATCTCCCTGGCTCGAGCATTCGCTGTAGCAACATCTTTCCGATATGAGGATATGAGTTCATTGGCTTCCAACTTAGCCGAGGATAACGCGATGGCTGACTCAGCGTGAAGCGCCTCGAATTTGTGGGCCTCCTCTTTAGCATCGAGAAGAAGACTCTGAGTCGAGACCAGCTCTCCTCGAAGAGCATCCCTTTTCAGGGCCATGCTATCCTTGTACCGTCTCAGCTCAAGGATCTCCGCATCCTTGGCCGCAATCTCTTCCCGAAGTTGCCCCGCTAGGGAATCCCTTCGCTCAGTTTGCAAATGCCAAGTCAAGATAATAAACACCGAGTTATGAAAACAAAAGGTAAGCTCGTGATTACCGATCTACCTGCTCGGCGACGTTGGCCCGCTCTTGAAGTATTTTCTCCGAACCCGCCCGAAGGCTGTTCAGTTCCTTTTCCCTTCAGGCGCATTGAGCCTTTCGTTCATTTGACTCCGAAGCGATCTTCTCAAACTCACCCTCACAATGAGTCAGTTTAGCTCGTAACTTGGAGAAGGCCTGGTCATACAGCATCATGACCTATAACACAAAGGGAAGAAGTTAGGAAAGCGAAGATCAAAACTCAAGGAAAGTTTATGTCAAAAGTCACCTATTTTTGAAGTTTCGCAGCTTTCTCAAGAATGACTGGAGAGTCGAGATCGGTATCCTCTTCAACACCGATAAAGAAATCTCCAAATGCATCATCCCTTTCCCGGGGTGTCCCCGCATCGGGAGTCCTCCTGTTCTGGGCATCCCGTATTTGCCCTGGGGAAAACGATGGGCCTGACTGAAGACCACCTATGACATCAACCTATATCGAGGCTTCTTCTCGCCCTAGAAGGGCTTCGGATCGGGATCCTCCGAGTGCGCCAACCAAATACTCGTCGGCAAGTTGTATCCTGTTCAACGGTCGGTTCGAGGACAACACCCGAATCCTCCTCAAAGGGCTCCTCAATATGAGGAGGGGCCACATCGGTCACCTCTAACTCGACAGCTTTCTCCCCGGCAACCTCCGAAGCATCAGCGCTACCAGCAGGCAACTATCATCGTCTTTTCCTTCGGCACGAAGACTCTCAGCAGCTGCCGAAGTTAGGACCGTTGCGTCGGTCCTGGGTTTTCGAGCCTTAGCTCTCTTTGGTTTCGGGGTCTCCGCCAGTGTCTCCTTCTTTCTCTTTCTGTCCGTGGCAGATTTTTGTATCTCCTCTTCGCCAGGAGGAAGCGACCTCCTTAAAACAGCTTCCCCGAGGTCTTCACAAGAGTAAAATGTCAAACATACCACCAAAGAATCTATTTTGCAAGGAATTTAGAGGTGATAGCAGCAAGGACATACAATGGTTTTTGGCCTCCCATCGAGTTTTGGCCAAGTCTCGCCAAATGCGCTTGTCATACCAGGAGGTGGAGTCTAGAAGTTTAACCCAGCTCGAGAGGTCCTTGACCACGCCGGAGAACCATACGATGGCTACGCAACCAGAAGAGAATCAGTTCAGAAAAAGAAAGGAATTAGTTCGAAACAGGAAAAGAGGGCACTCAGGTGATAAAACATACTCGGTGCGGTGGCACTTACGTCTCGTATTCCATTCCTCAGGGAATGGCATCTTCTCGGTAGGGATGGGGTTCGAAGTCCTGACTCGGACGAAGCGGCTCATCCATCCTCGGTCTTTATCTTCATCAGTATTGGAAGAAAATGCCTTGGCAAATCGATGCCGCAGTTTGACTAAGCCCCCCCTCCCCCCGATAGAAACGAGGGCTATACGATCTAATCAGATGATCAAGGGTGAATGGCATCCCCTCGATCATATTCGAAAAATGTCTAATCATGTAGACGATTCTCCAAAAAGAGGAGTAGATTTGACCAAGAGTCACTTGATATTGTCGACAAGAGGATCACCGGGTCTATCGGCGGAGAAGAAGAATCTACAGGACCTAAGGTGAAGGCATACGTATATACGCTGAGAAAACCAGGTTGTGTGTGGTTATGTCCTCTTCTGATGAAGAGACCTCAGCTTGTACCACCTCTCCCCAGCGGCAGTCTAGTTTTACTTTTTCTACGTCGGTTATTAGACTAATATACCGAGACATGGGCTTGCATCGGCCCGGTACCGAAGAAGGTTTGTCAATTTTGAAATCGGAGGATGTATCGAAGGACCCAGGAATGCACTCCTCAACACTGGGAGGCACCACCTTTTTGCTCTTAGAAGAGCGTGACGAAGAAGGGGCTTCCCCTTTTCGGGGTACTGTCTTAGAGGTTTTAGCCATGGTTTTAACAAAGTTTAGAAGCAAGCTGACGCAGAAGTGAATACAGAAAAGGGGAAAAGGCAGGAAATTGTTGACAAAATTTGAAGATTTGAAGATGTTGCAAAGATTTAAAAGATAGGGAATTGGAGTATTTATAAGTCATCTAAGTGAGTTGGGGGAGTTGAAAGGGCGACCAATAGCGGTTCGTGGGCTTTTCGAGAACTGTGTTGACAAGACCTCTGTACAACTTTTTCTACCGCATCATTTAAAGACCTCACGTGGCTGACGTCACAATAGGGATATTAGGGAGGTAAGAACTCAAGATCGTTTCTTATTATTTCATTCTAAGAAACGCGGGGACTATCTGTATGCGGCCAAATTCGGAGAGTTCGACTTTGGGACTACTGTGGCACTCCAACGCCCGACCTCGAGGAGCTCGAAGTGGAATTTGAAAGCGGACCCCGAGGTGCTTCCCTCGAGGGGGCATATCGAAGGTCAATCTCGGAGAAGCGCAAGTCGGTGATCGTCATGAAAAGGCGGAAAACCGCCGAAGGCACGCGATGAGGACTGATGGAGTCTGCAAGAATAGTACAAATTCGTACTAAGTCATTGTAGAGCTGTACTAGTAGCATTTCTTCGTTATTTATTAGACATGTACTGTGTTGGGGTTGAGACCTCCTATATAAAAGAGACCTTTGTCATTTTGTAAGGGGACGACATATTGAATAACATACAACATTCTCTTCTCTCTTTACTAAAATAATTGCTCATCACATTTATTGCTCTTTCTTTCAATATTCCTGATACATCTCGCGTTTTTCCTACGTTAAAATTTCGTCTTCAGTTAATTGACGTAGACTCGGGAATGAGATTATCTGGAGGTTAGCATATTTATGCTATTTATAACAAGCAATTACTGAGTGCCATGAAGGAAAGGGTACACGAATTAAAGAAAATGAGTTTCGTTGAAGGTTGTCGATTTGGGATAAAATACGGGCCGAGCGTTAATACCCGATAAATATGAACTAGTACCATGCAAGGTACCATATGACCATGGCAGTATAATATATAAAGTATATATGAAGTATTTTAAAAATAAATAGAATTTTAAGTAATTTGTGGTAATTTTTAAATTATGCGGGTAATTAATTAATTATTGGGTAACAGGACATTATCCAATTAACTAATAAGTGGATAAAAAAATTACTAAACTAACCCCCCCCCCAACCCAACGTGGCAAGAAGCCACAAAGCTTAGAAGTGACTAATAGTCACTTTGCCAAATGGCTAATATATGATAACCAAGTCATACTTAAGACTTGATAAGATTTATAAATTTATCTATAACATTTAATAGGAAGCCTTGTAAAGACTTCAAAAGAACCACAATCTGTCTTTGGCATTTAAAAGCCAAGGACGTTGAAAGCGAAACATTTCTTTTCAACAACCCAAGCTTCATTCGAAGCAATTCTGTCCAAACAATTCAACCCCTTAGACAAACAAATTTCAATAGAAATTTCGAAAAGGAGCCACCACAATTTCGTTTAATTTCAAGGGAATCAGTCAAAATTTTGTTCATATTTCACGGAAGCAGAAGATTCATTCCGTTCAAATAATTCCAGGAACAGCTATGTTAAGGCTAAGCTCTTCTTTCATTTTGCATGATCTCATAATTACTCGAGTTTGATAACGAGGCATAAAGAGAAATTTATATTCCTGAATTTTTGTACATTTCCTAGTCTCATAAGTTACAGTATTTCCCTTATCGGGACTTCATATTCAATTGAGTATTGTCTTATTCCAGTCAAGAGAGCAGAGAGCCTATATATACAATATTACAGTATTTTCATTACCATCGAGCTATAATCGATGGGCAGGCCCCTATTGGGCAACCTCTGATTAGATGGTAAGTTATATACCGAGCCTACTGTGGCCGAGCGCATATGAGTGAGCCCTGTTTGTCGAGATACAGAGCCTAGTATGGCCAAGCGCATATGAGCGAGCCTACTACGGCAGAGCAGTTATATATATATATATACCGAGCCTTATAGGGCTGTATAGCTATTTTACTTACTATATTGAGAGAGTTGAGTCAGTATCAGCAGGTAAGCATATCTTCAGATTATCTTTGACTTCCAATTACTTTCAGTTATTATATTATCAGTTCAGGTTCAGCTTTCAGTATATTGCCTTACATACTCGGTACATTATTTCGTACTGACGTCCCTTTTCTGGGGGCGCTGCATTTCATGCGTGCAGGTACGGACAAACAGACGGGTAGACCTCCTCATTAGGTGTTGCCCGAGTTCAGCTTGATCGGTAAGCTCCATACCCTTCAGAGTTGCCGGGTCTAGAGCTTTATGTATATCTTGTATATATATGTTATGAGTAGATTGTGGCCCTGTTCCGATCACAGTATATCTATCAGTAGAGGCTTGTAGACATATCCTGTCAGTTAGTGTAGTATGTTGGGCTTGTAGGCCTTTTATGTATATTTTGTTGGTTTGCCAGCTGTAGTAGTTATGACGGCCTTGTCGGCCCAGCATTATATTGATGTTTAGTCAGTATTTGCAATTGTCTGGCAATGTGTCCCATGGACAAAGTATGACATTATATGTTCAGAATCCCTTAGTCGCAAGTTGGTACGCAAGGATAGATGAGGCACAGGGTGCCGGTCTCGGCCCCAGGTTCGGGGCATGACAAAAGTTGTATCAGAGCAGTTCTGTCCTAGGGAGTCTACAAGACCTGTCTAGTAGAGTCTTTTTTATTGGTGTGTCGTGCACCACACTTATAAGCAGGAGGCTACAAGGCATTTAGGACTGTCACTCTTTCTTCTTACTCTAGATCGTGTGGTAGAGTTCACTTATAAGAATTCAAATTCCGAATTTTTATTTTATTCGTAATAAGACGATGCCTACGTTCAGAAAGACGATCGATAAGAGATATAGTTGTGGAAGTGTTGAATTAGGGGAAACTCGATTTTGAATCTTGCTTATGATGAGTAAATGCGAGGTCTTCAGCAGATCATACGTGACTAAAAGGTAAACGGTTCTTGATAAGGAGCTTTTAGGG
Organism: Nicotiana attenuata; assembly: GCF_001879085.1. Taxonomy (NCBI): domain Eukaryota; kingdom Viridiplantae; phylum Streptophyta; class Magnoliopsida; order Solanales; family Solanaceae; genus Nicotiana; species Nicotiana attenuata. The sequence continues at coordinate 127,185 of NW_017670591.1, forward strand.
AAAAAAGTAAAAAATAAAATACTTATCCGCTCTTATGGTAAAAAGGAATAACGGAATCGGAAGTTAGACACAAGTTACAGCAAGTAAAAGAAGCAAGGTGAAAAAGGGTACAAGGTACCTAATTAATAAAGATTATCATTATTTATCATTGAGGAAGGGAGATGTAAGCATTTTGAATTACCTTCAACAGTAATAGATGTACGTACAATCGGCCACACCTATCTCAGTCATGCCCTATATGAGCTAACGGATATGGTTCAAGAGAAGGACATGATAGTAGGATTTGGCTGGAGTAAGAGTAACTCAAAATGATGAATGGATGGTTTCTGTTAGTTGAAATTTCCGAAAGATATCTCCTTGTGAGTCACCCAGGTGGTGCACTCTAAAATATTACAATTAAATGTGAATACTAGCGTGATCAAAAAAAATTCAGAAGATAGGCACTGAAAGCCTGGAAGGGATAAATATTACCTTAGTGTGACTCTCATCCCTAGTAGAGCGAGGGGGTTGAGCAACCCGAAGAGCCGATGAATGAAGCAAGGAGAGATAAAAGCGAAAGAATATCTTGTTAAAGTTTCAGAATAAAGTGATAGACAGAAATGTTAGCGGGAAATAAGAAAAGAGCTAATGAAGCATAAAGAGTAAGATGTGATACATGGATGACAATGGTAGGTCAAAAAGATGACAGTATTACAGAATCTATAGTCAAATGAAGAAAGAGACGAGAGGTGATGGGCCTTAAGACAACAAAAGAGTATATGCCATACAGTCACGTCCTCATTTCAAGAAATAAGTTCGCGACTCTAACGTGATTAATAGAAGGAAAAGTTAGACCCCAGAGTAACAAAAATCAATATGGACTGGTGAACAAGATAAACTAAACATGAATTATGAACTGAGTGATTTGATAATAGTCAGCATCATGAGAATTTCATACTGTGTTCCGACAGTAATAGAATGGGCAACAGAAGAAGATCCATGACGAATTCAGAGGATGGTCATTAAGGAAAATGCTTCCCTAAATTAAGTTAAAGGAATATATGTGCCACTTACACTAAGTACCACCATTGCGAGTGAGGAATTTTGTTATCCTTGATACAGAAAGATTACCGCAAGGTAAGTAAGGATTCTTGCCCGGGATATTATTGATAGATAAGGAGCCAGTGCGTGAGGTAAGTTAAGACAAAGGAAATAACCCAATATAGATTACGCGGAATATGGATATAAGGATGGCCAACGAGTAGTTAGTAGTTGATTCAGGAAGAGCCTAGTCATGACTAGATAAGAGGTTATAGACAAATCAGCAAATCACGCAAGATAAATATAGTGAACCCTAACATGGAGAATTCAGCCTCGCAGTAATGTCATTATAATACTTGACATATATTCAGATAGGAGTCGGAGTAGTTAAAGGTACCGTATGAATGTTACGGGAATAAAAGAGAGTGCCATTGGGACGACAGTCAAAATATCAGTTCAGAAGCAACCCTACAAGCACAAAGGCATGGAGGTAAGTAACTACGGATAGTTATAGGCGAAGAATGACATCAAAAATTCCGTCGAGTATGTGATATAATAAGCTCGCAGCTTTACAAGAGTCAGAGGATCCTCCCTAAATACTACAATGAATGACTACTGAGGAAATAAGAAAGAAGGCTTCAACTTAAGCACAGTGACCTAAAGAGGAAATGGTCTTATAATAACAGTCTCACAACAACGTTGTATGCACTCCATAAGAAAGTGGCACCTATCGTGGTTAATGAACGGAAAAAAAAATCAAAAATCAAATGGGTGATATTCAAGGTCATATGGGTCGTATAGAATTTTAATATGTGTGGGAACTAAGATAAGCCAAGTATTCATGCAACAAGTGGCAGAACGACCAGGGAAATAATTGCTTAAATTTAAATAAAGCTGTGAAGGAATGGAAAAAATTATTCGATCGGTGATCCAGAGTTAGTTACGTTATGAATGCACTCAAGATTTCAGAGAATTATAAATGAAGCATATATATTGGCAATCGTACAACCGTAGAAGACTCTGGCATAAGTTAAAAAAAAGAGTTAAGTTCAGGTCATAAACAAAGGATTGAATTGTTAGAAGATTGTGTCATAACGCCCATGAAAGGCTAAGGTAATAACTGATACCATGTCCACAGATCGGAAGGTAGCTTAAGCCTACATAAAGGCTGATCAGAAGGAGGAGGAAATTAAAGAGTTACACCACCCAAGTAAATCAGGAGTTTGATTATTGGACCCAAAAAAATAGAAACATCGTGATCGAGAACATTGCAGGATCTCCCTTAAAATCAGAGGTACGAGAGGGATAGTACTACGACCATAATCTATAATGGCTCTACAAGAAAGCCAGTTAGAAGAAGTACCAGCCTTATAAGAAGTCAGTATAAAGCTCTCACTAAATTGTATATACACCAGAGGTGCAAGTATTATAATAGAACTTAAAGTTGCGAATATGAATTATACATATGTAGAGGGAAGGTTATGAAAGAGACAGAAGATGTGATGTGAGGCTTTAAGAAAAGTAAGGTAAAGGTGAACAATGTACGAGACACTCAGAAGCAGAAGGTTGAGAACATTCCATATTTAGGATAGAAGATTAGAAGCGCGAGGATTCAATATCCAGGAATGATAGCAGCAACGTCAGTAGCATACCTTCCAGCCTATGGTCTAGGTATCGAAAAGCCTGATTATAAGAGTAAAGAATAGTTAGAGACGATGTGATGTCTCGCTTGATGTTCTAGAATAACATAAGGAAATCAAGGGTGCAAGCAAGTTGAAGAAAGGTTGTGAATAGTATAAATAGATACGTAGAGGTTGCAAGCTAAAGTATGGTAAAGCGACAAGGTTTTAGAAAGACAGGAGTAAGGATAAGAAAGGGCAAGTGAGAAGGTGACGAGAATGGATAAGTCCTCAGGATTAAGCCTGCGACAAAGCTCAGTATAGCCTAAAGGAACTCAAATGAATCTAAGACTAATGAAATTTAGAAGTGATGGAATGCTACTCTGATAGTAGAATGAAGGTGTAATTGGATAGAGGAAGGATGACGTTTGGGCCTTCGATTGAGTAATGATTTCATGAATTGTACAGGATTAAAATACCCACGTAAGGTAAATCACATTGGGATGCTATGAACTACGATTACGGAAATATAGCATCGTATCGCCCCCAGGTGGATCAAGACAATCACTTCAAATGTTCCACGATGAGACGTGAGCCCTAGCGGCAGTGTTACATAAGAGATCAAGTTATTACTGATAGATGATACATCTACATTAAGGCGAATCGACAATGGATGGACAGAAGTCACAAAGAATGAGGTGAGATTAGGCCGTCATTCTTAAGATCAACAGTAAGGAAAAAGCATTAAAGGACATAGATTTATACATATAGGATAAGCAACGAGAGTAACCTGGAGTTGGTTGCAGACCACAGTAACGATAAATCGAAGTATGAGTTAAGGTATAGTATGACCTACCTAGATGCAGTAAAGTCACACGAATGAATAAACGGGTCTATGAAATAAGGTATAACAATATTCGTAAGTTCAACAAAGTATCGGGCGAAGAACTTCAGTATACCTATAGATGCCCAGAGAGACATCTTATTAAGTTATGTATATGTTCACAAGTAAGGCCTAGAAATTGGCTAAAAGCTGGGGGAAAAAGGAGAGAAGAGACGCATAAGCGCACTTACAAGGTCAGAGTCATACAAGCTGCATGATAGAAGGTAGCAACAGTTACGAGACTCTCTGATCATAAGTCGTGGTATGAGAAAGAGGCCTAAAAGGGGGAATGCCCTAGACTTTCGATTTAATCATAGAACAGTTGCTTAGATGGCAAGGTGAGTAATTAAGTATTCAGAAGACATAGGCTATGAAAATGATAAGAGCACCAGTCAATATTGGAGGACAAATGTTCCAAAGGAGGGAATGATGTTACATCTCGCGTTTTTCCTACGTTAAAATTTCGTCTTCAGTTAATTGACGTAAACTCGGGGGTGAGATTATCTGGAGGTTAGCATATTTATGCTATTTATAACAAGCAATAACTAAGTGCCATGAAGGAAAGAGTACACGAATTAAAGAAAATGAGTTTCATTGAAGGTTGTCGATTTGGGATAAAATACGGGCCGAGCGTTAATACCCGATAATTATGAACTTGTACCATGCAAGGTACCATATGACTACGGCAGTATAATATATAAAGTATATATGAAGTATTTTAAAAATAAATAAAATTTTAAGTAATTTGTGGTAATTTTTAAATTATGCAGGTAATTGATTAATTATCGGGTAACAGGACATTACCCAGTTAACTAATAAGTGGATAAAAAAATTATTAAACTAACCCCCAACGTGGCAAGAAGCCACAAAGCTTAGAAGTGACTAAGTAGTCACTTTGCCAAATGGCTAATATATGATAACCAAGTCACACTTAAGACTTGATAAGATTTATAATCTTATCTATAACATTTAATAGGAAGCCTTGTAAAGACTTCAAAAGAACCACAATCTGCCTTTGGCATTTAAAAGCCAAGGACGTTGAAAGCAGAAACATTTCTTTTCAACAACCCAAGCTTCATTCGAAGCACTTCTGTCCAAACAATTCAACCCCTTAGACAAATAAATTTCGATAGAAATTTCAAAAAGGAGCCACCACAATTTCGTTCAATTTCAAGGGAATCAGTCAGAATTTCGTTCACATTTCACGGAAGCAGAAGATTCATTCCGTTAATTCCAGAAACAGGTATGTTAAGGCTAAGCTCTTCTTTCATTTTGTATGATCTCGTAATTACTCGAGTTTGATAACGAGGCATAAAGAGAAATTCATATTCCTGAATTTATGTACATTTTCTAGTCTCATAAGTTACAGTATTGTCCCTTATCGGGACTTCATGTTCAATTGAGTATTATCTTACTCCAGTCAAGAGAGCAAAGAGCCTATATATACAATATTACAGTATTTTCATTACCATCGAGCTATAATCGATGGGCAGGCCCCTATTGGGCAACCTCTGATCAGATGANTATATATACATACATACATACCGAGCCTTATAGGGCCGGACAACTATTTTACTTACTATATTGAGAGAGTTGAGTCAGTATCAGCAGGTAAGCATATCTTCAGATCATCTTTGGCTTCCAATTACTTTCAGTTATTATATTATCAGTTCAGGTTCAGCTTTCAGTATATTACCTTAAATACTCGGTACATTATTTTGTACTGATGTCCCTTTTCTGGGGGAGCTGCATTTCATGCGTGCAGGTTCGGACAAACAGACGGGTGGACCTCCTCATTAGGTGTTGCCCGAGTTCAGCTTGATCGGTAAGCTCCATACCCTTCGGAGTTGCCGGGTCTAGAGCTTTATGTATATCTTGTATATATATGTTATGAGTAGACTGTAGCCCTGTTCCGATCACAGTATATCTGTCAGTAGAGGCTTGTAGACAAATTCTGTCAGTTAGTGCAGTATGTTGGGCTTGTAGGCCTTTTATGTATATTTTGTTGGTTTGCCAGCTGTAGTAGTTATGACGGCCTTGTCGGCCCAGCATTATATTGATGTTTAGTCAGTATTTGAAATTGACTGGCAATGTGGCCCATGGCCAAAGTGTGACATATAGTCGCAAGTTGGTACGTAAGGATAGATGAGGCACCGAGTGCCGGTCTCGCCCCCAGGTTCGGGGCGTGACAATTAATTCATTGTTCATTTATTGTTCTTCATTTATTGCTTATTATTAGCCGCAAAAGGCCATCTTAGAGGCCTCCATTATCATAATTTCTTCGTCAATAGCTCATTAGCAACTGCCCTAAATAGGCCTCGAGGCCTTCGTTCCAACAGCTCTAGACCCGGATTCGTGATAACTTTGGTTTGCATTCCTTATTCTCTTCATTTACACTTAGCATCTATTGCCTAAGCAACTAGTATTAAAATAAATCACGTATATTTAGAATCACAAAATCAAATATAATTGTCATTACCGTTTTTAAGGTAAACAATCACAAACTTCTAGATGTTTTTGTTGAGATTGTCTCCTTCAAACTATACAACTTCGTTCATTTCCTTTAGTTTAACTTTACTTTGGTAATTAAAAAAAGAAGTTGCTTCTGATAAGAGCTGATGAAAACAAAGTTCAAACGCTTCACGAGCAATTTCAAGAGTACAGCCAATCTTGTAAAAAGTTATATACAATCTGGAAAATATTAGACACCACTAATATGTATGTGTATGTGTGTTTAATGTGTTGTATATCGAGCACATTTTTACAGCTTCTTACTTAATGAAAATACTGCTAGTATATCACTTTGCATTTTCTTCTATAAGCCTATCACATATCTGTCTATATGTCTAAATCATTTAAAGTTTGTATAAAATAAACGGAATTCATGCTTTCCACGGCAAGCAATGATTTGACATGAAAATCGCAGTATAACCAAAATTAATCTTTAATAACAACCACATTTAACTAAAATGGTATCATTTTAAAATTGATTTTCTTGAAAGTTGCAAGTTGAGGTGAAAGGTTTTCACACTATTCCCTATTAAAATGGAGGAAGACAATCCAACTGTTTTTGGGGTATGAGTCGCGTATTCAATCAGTGCCAATATATATATATATATATATATATATATATATATATATATATATATATATATATATATATAGGGAAAGAATATGAGAAAAGAATTAAAAATATTGAAGACATCATCTTAATATACAAAGAATAAAATAAATGACTATAATGTATTTGCATAGAGTGAAATTGATTGATAACAGGTGGTTGAATGGTGTTAAGCTAAAAGACAACCATGAAAATGGAGATTGAAAGAGAGAAAACCCTAGTCTCTAAGACAAGGAGAGAGAACTGATGTTGAAACCATGAGGTAAATAAAAGACTGATTCTCATTAACTAAAAAATAGAAGAGAAGGTTCTAGTTATATTTACAAAGTATTTAACTAAACCGGACAATGGCCGGGTCCCTAAATGAAAATAAGGCCCAACTACTAATAGGCCCAATATGAGAAAATCATGCCGAATCTGGACTTAGTAACTGAACTCCATCACGCCCTCTCAAGCTAGAGGGTTGGAACACACCCAGCTTGGACAACAACCTATGATGAGAAACACCTGTCAAAGCTTTAGTCAAAACATCAGCAAGTTGGTGAGTAGTGGAGACATTTGAAGAGAGATTAAGCCAGTTGAAAGAACATCACGCACATAATGACAATCTGTAACGACCCGGCTTGTCGTTTTGAGCAATTGCGCCCGGTTCGACAATTTCAGGTGATGAGTAGCTTCACATAGTGTATTATGATTCGCGTGCATCATCGGCTCAGGTTTTTTAGTGGTTCGGAAATGATTTTAAGGGGTAACTCTCATTTGAGAAGCTTGAAGTTGAAAGAATTTACCAAAGTTTGACTTTTGAGTATTTGATATCGGATCGGAGTTTTGATGATTCCGATAGGTCTGGATGGTGATTTTGGACTTGGGCGTATGCCCGAGTTTGCATTTGGATGTTCATAGAAGGTTTCAGAACCATTTGGCGGAAGTTGGCAATTTAAAGGTTCAGAATTTTTCTAAGTTTGACCATGGTTTGACATTAAGACTATCGGGTTCAGATTTTGGTTTCGAGACTTGGAATAGGTCAGTTTCGCCATTTGGAACATGTATGCAAAATTTGGTGTCATTTGGAGTTGATTTGATGTGGTTCGGACTGATTGCAATTCTAGAAGTTCTTGAAGTTCATTGTGATTTTCATGCGTTTTGGCGTCCGATTCGCGATTCTAGATGTTATTTTGGTATTTTGATCATGCGAACAAGTTCGCATGATATTTTTAAACTTGTGTGGGTGTTTAGCTGAGAGCCCCAAGGGATCGGATGAGTTTCTGACACGTTTTAGAGTGTTTGTAAGAAGGTTCAGATTTGCTGGTGTTTCTGATCTCGCATTTGCAAGGTTTGTCATCGCATTTGCGATGTTGGGCTGCTGGGGAGGAACCTCGCTTTTGTGAGGAAATGGGCTCTTTTGCGAACCCTGTAGAGTTTGCATTTGCGAACAATGGATCGCATTTGCGATGAAGCTTGGGCTGGGGAAGAGTCACTTTTGCGACCAACTGGCCGCTTTGGCGAAAAGGCCAGTGTTCCCATTTGCGACATTTTTGTCACTTTTGTGAAGGGATCACCACTGTAAAAGCTTCACACTTGCGAATTCATCTTCACTTTTGCGAGGGTTCGCAATTACGAACCCCATGTCGCAAATGCAACATCTGCAGCTTGTTTATAGTAGAGTATTCCGAGACTTAGCCTCATTTTATCATATTTTGAAACTTAAACTAGGTGGGAGGCGATTTTGTGGAGAGATTTTCATACCAAACTATAGGGTAAGTGATTCTAATCATTTTTCAACTATATTTCATGATTATATATTATATTTAACATCAAATTCATGAGAATCTAAGAGGAAATTTGGGGATTTTTGTCAAAATTTTGAAAAATAAAATTTGGGATTTGAGAGTCGAGTTAGACTCGGATTTTTAAACAAAATATGTATATGAACTCGTGGGGTTATGAGTAGTCAAGATCTACCATTGGACCCGGGGTTTCGACCAGGCGGGTCCCGAGTTGATTTTGTTGACTTTTGAGCAATTGTGTAGATATCATAGTTTTGATTATTGGAATTTATTTTCTCTTGCATCATTGATGTTATTAAGTCGATTTCTTATTAGATTTGTGCTTAGCGGAGATGAATTCTAAAGGAAAAAACTATTTTTGAGAATTGATTGAGGGCTTTTGAGGCAAGTATCTTGCCTAACTTTGTGGGAGAAACTACCCCTTACGATTTGGGTTAATTGTGCTATTCGTGCTATGTGAAAGTCGTGTACGCGAGGTGACGAATGGGTACATGGCCTATATGTGGTATTTGATCGGTTTAGATTATCTAGACTCTTTCAAAGCCTTTAATTGCATTGTCATAACATGTGATATCTCTCATTGTTAATCTACTCTTACATGCTCTATTTGACGCTGTTAGTACTTGTTCTACCTCCTGCTTGTTATTTTTCTCTTATATGCTTTAGTTGAAGTTATTGGCTTCCTTATTGTCTTGTTACATTTCCTTGTTGAGTATCCCTATTTATTTTGTTGTTATTGAAATTCTTGTACACACTGTGGTTGAGCCATGAGCTATTTTTTGTTGAAATATTGAATTGTTTGTCCCTTTCGTGACTCCATGTTTATTTGCTACTCTCCTCAACTGTTTTACTTGCACAACTAAGTTGTCATGTGCTTTACTTGTCCTGTTAGTTTTGTAATATTTGTTGCATTTCTTTGATTATTACGTGGTTCCTTTATCGTCGTGCACTCATACCCTTGGATTTTAGAAATTATGGTAATTTGGTTATTGGATTGTTATTGTTCTTTGAAATTATTTGTGAATAGAATTGTGCACCGCAACTGGTGAAATAAGAAAGGATTTTGATATTGATAAATGATGATACGGTGGGATCGGGTTGCGTGCCACAACGGGTGAAATAAGAGAGGATTAGGATATTGGTAAATGATGATACAATGAGATTGGGTTGCGCTGCAATGGTTTATATACTTGGTGCTTGATATTGCTTATTGATACTATGGTTGAATAAGAGAGGATTATAATATTGATAAATGATGATACGATGGGATTGAATTTTGCGCCGCAACAAATTGTGTGCATTCACTAATTTTTATATGTTAATCTACCCAAAATCTATGTATTTAACTCACATTTCGTAGAAATTACTTACCTCCAAAAGGTAGGTGAAAACCCCTCTCAAGAAGCTCCAAAAATCGCCCAAGGAGTGAGTGAAATGTGTAAAAATGGTTTAAGTCCTGTATTAAATGAACCTCACTGCTTCCAGCTTTTCCACACCTGTGGTCAAAGGACTGTATCTACGCCCTCGCTTCTGCGGACAAGAGCCCGCTTCTGCAGAAATGGCCAGGGCCGGTTGGCGTCGCACCTGTGGACGGGTACCCGCTTCTGCAGAAGGAGGGCCGCACCTACGAGACCTGGGCTGCCCCTCCTCGACTGCTTCTGCGCAGCTTTGCTCGCACCTGGGGCTGGCCAAGCGCAGGTGCGATTATGATAGCTATGGTGCATTCAGCTGTTGTTCCAAATTCTCAACTTGGTCCGAGCCTCGTCCGACTGGCACTCGGGGCCCCCGGAGCCCCGCCCGAACATACCAACAAGTTCTGAATCATAAACCGGACTCGCTCGTACTCTCGAAACACCCGAAACAACATTAAAACTAAGAATCATACCCTAAAACCATTTGAATCAAACTTAAGAACTTCATGTTCTTCAATTTACTTCCAATGCGATGAAACGTAATTATACTACTCAGAATGATACTAAATTTTGCGTGCAAGTCTTAAAGGACATTACGGAACTACTCCCTGCTTAGAATTCCGTTTGGACCTCGATATCACCAAAACCTGCTCCAAACCAAATTTAATGAACTTTCAAAACCTTTAAGAACCAACTTTCACTATTAGGCGTTGAAACGCTCCCGGGTCATCCAAAGCCTGATCTGAACATATGCCCAAGTCTGAAATCATCATTCAAACCTATTGGAACCGTCAAATCCCGATTCTGAGGCCGTTTATTCAAAATGTTGACCTAAGTCAAACTTGGCCTTTTAAGCCAACCCTAAGGAACCAAGTGTTCCGATTTCAACCCGAACTCTTCCAAATCCCGAACCAACCATCCCCGCATGTCATAAATCAATAAAAGCAAGTACCGAAAGTCTCATCTAGGGGAACGGGATTCTAGAAAGCAAAACAACCGGTCGGGTTACAAATAAATATGTTTTACCTTTACAGCATGCTACCAACAGCCCTCAAGAATAAAGACAAGGGAAAAGGCACTCAAGCCTCGCCCTCAGACAAATACTTTTAGAAACATAACTTAATATTTTTTCCACCCTCAAACATGTCGTTTAGAGTTTTACAAAAATGCGTCATAGATAGACCACAGAGATGTTTGATTGACAATTTATGAATAGCATATAATAAGAAAGACACTAAATATTTCATAACATCTGCTAATGTTTTACGCCAGTATTTTACAGACAAAAACTAAGAAAAAATATTTAAATATTATGTAGTTAACATAGAAAGACAAATGGTGTTTTTCAGACATGGTTAGAAGTACTAGACTCTAATAAAGATTTGGAAAAACCTCTCTTTAAAGGCTTTAATGACTTTACTGAAGCATTAGACTACGCACGAGGTATATTAGGACCAAATTATTATATTTCTCCTGCATTCAGACAAAACCCAAAAAAAATCCCACAATATAATATATAAAAAGACACAGATAAAATAATTTTCTGTGATCATTGCTCATCAATGACTTAAGCGTTGAAAAGACTAAACCAGAAGAATGAAATTTCGATACAAGAAAAAACAAGACTAATGGAGCAAGTAAAGGTATTAGAACATAGAATAAAAAAGGGCAGCCCGGTACACTAAGCTCCCACTATGCGCGGGGTCCGGAGAAGGAGCGGACCACAAGGGTCTATAGTACGCAGCCTTACCCTGCATTTCTGCAAGAGGCTGTTTTCACGGCTTGAACCCGTGACCTCCTGGTTATAGAGGCGGTAAAGTTCGAATTGGCACAATCCAAGACTCAAGTTATTTCTCAACAATACCAGGAAATGAGTAGTCCACAACAAGTGAGTTCTCCATCTCAAGAAAAAATGGATAAGAAAGGTGTGCATTCCCCAATGAATGAAACAAAATTCACAGCATCAAATAAAGATACAGCTAGTCTAGTTTAAACGGTAGCCGGTAAAGATTAATCAAATCCATTTATTGCTGTCACTTTGCCAAAAAGTAAAGATGAAGGCTCAACAAGCTCATGAAGACGAAGACTACCTAGAACATTGACGCATGAGAAGCATTAAAAAAGAAATGTATAATTTCTCGAAGGCATAATTAAACAGACATTAGAAAAATTCTTTCAAGAAAAAGAAAAGCAAGACGAACATATGATTAAGAATCCTAGTCCAGAAATGTCCCAAAGTTTAGGAGAAGATGATAATTGCGAAGATGAGAACCTAAACTATCAAGATGCTCAAGATCCAGATGATGATTCGGGAATGAGTTTCAACTCAATATCTCTACACAATCTTGATACGTAGAAGTAAATAGGAGAACCCCAGTCAGAAATATTGGGAGTAAAAAGATGACAGAAAAGACAGTAGAAAAGTAGTACCAGTACAATTATGCAATCGACATGTGAAAAAAGAAGAAAAAGATAAATAGAGTGACATAAAGTAGTACTGAAAAGACGTTAGAGTCTTTGAGTGGAAAAAATAATTACATAAAGTAACAAATAAAAAAGAATCTCTGCTCAAGCCATGTGACGATAGGGCCTAGTGAAAAACCCGACAAGGCTCGAAAAGAATGGTTTCTAAAGATGTTTGAATTCCGTTTTAAAATCCGCTCCAAAGACTTGGCTATATAAGAAGAGAAAGAATGAAGAAGAAAGACACAAGAACATCAAGAAGAACCCTTTCAAGAAAAATATCCGTTATTCCTTTTTCCTTTCATCACTCACCATTCTCCAAACCTTGTACCTTTTGTAAAATATTTTCTTATGTATGCTTTAGTAGTTTCTATATCAAGCCAGTAAAGGCCTTATGCTTCGGTGTGCAAGTTTTTAATTTTCAAGTCCGAGTAAACTTTTTCGGGTTTTTCGAAAGGGAAATCTCTCTCCTGTAAACATGTAAGTTACTGTATTTATCTAAATTATGTTTCTAGATATTACCCCCGTTTAATAGCTTTATCTTTTTATGTATAGAAATATGTTTTTATGTATGTAATTCCTCAGTTATATGTCCCGACTCAAGTTCTCCTATAGGTTGTGATGGCGCCTAACGTTACCGCTAGGCAAGCCAACAGTGAACAAACTCTGTGATCATTTCTTTAAAAAATTTGAAATAGTTGTTTTTTTGTTTGTGCATAAATGGGAAGTAAAAGTTTAATAAAAATGAGAGATGAACATTTTAAAAACAAGTGAGATAAGTACAATAACCCAAAACCATCAAGTTTCTACTAGCATAAATCTCCAAAACCTGGTGTCACAAGTGTATGAGCTACTAGGAGAATATACAATAGAATACTACACTACTGTATAAAATGAAATAGACGGAAAATAAATCAAAATAAAGACTTCGGCAGTTGCAGAACGGGCTCGAAAGATAGCTCACCGCAACGTCTCATTAAAATCAAGGATGCGCGCCAGACTGATATCCAGATGCACCTGCCTCAGATCCTGCACATTCAGTCCAGAAGTGTAGCGTGAGTACATAAAGTAATGACGAGGGGTCGACTGCGACACTTACTATGGGCTAACAATAAAGTAATAGAATTATAACTAAGCATGAGGTATATAAATACAACTGAAGACACAATAACAAGAATACACGAACAATTCTTTCACTAATAGTAAGTCCCAATTAATTTTCATCATTTAACAAATTAATCTCCCAAGCCAATGAAACATTAACAATTATAGTTGGGCTTCAAGAGTTATTACGCACAATTATGTCGAGGTCTACGACCCGATCCAACAAACAACTACATAAATTGTGTACAGCTGAGGGTTGAATGGCACGAACCATAGATGCATCTATTCTAATATCGAGGGGTTCGCCCCGCTCCACAACAAGAGAAAATACTTTATAAATAACCGATTCAAGGATTATTAAGAGGCTAATATTCAAGTAAACATCGATTCTCATTAACGGCCAAGTAACCCGTCCACAACTCAAGTAAATGAAATTCGACCTTTCACAATTCCTTTAACAAGTTCCGATATGACTTAAATATTTAACTTTGCAAGTAGAGTGCAATTATCGCAAGTCTCACATGATTTGGGTCCTAACTACCCGGGTATAAGCATAATTAGTAGCTACATACGGACTCTCGTCACCTCGTGCACACGTAGCCCCCACAAGTAGTAGCACATATTAAATCAATTCACCTATAGGGTTAATTCCCTCTTACAAGGTTAGAAAAGAGACGTACCTCGTCTCAAAAGTTACTTTCCGGTCCACAATTGTGCTTTAAACCCTCAATTCGTGCCAAACAACTCGAAACTAATCAAATGTTATATAAAATAGTCAATACATGTTCAAAAGTTCATATCCTAATTATTAAAGTGATTACCCAACATCAATTGAAGAATTCCTAAAATTCACCCTCGGGCCCACGTGCCTGAATTTCGAAATTTTTTGAAGAAAGTTGTTACCCATAACCTCATGAACTCTAATATATGATTTTCACTAAATTCCCTAACCTTTTTCTTGTTAAATCCAATTTTACCAAATCCCTAGGTTTTTCATCTAAACCCATAATTTATATCAATTTACATGTTATATTCTACCCATAAAATATGTATTTAACTCACATTAGATAGAAATTACTTACCTCAATTAGCTACTGAAGACCCCTCTCTAACCAGCTCCAAAATCACCTCAAGAAGTGTAAGAAATGAGCCAAAAATGCCTAAGTCTCGTATCAAATGAGGGTCTGCCTCCAGCGATTTCCGCTTCTGCGAACCTGGGGCCGCATCTGCGGCGTCGCACCAGCGGAAAAACCATTGCAGGTATGGTCCTAGTCTAGGCTGGCTGGCTCCGCTTCTGCGGACGGGATCCCGCTTTTGCGGAGGGTGGAGCGCATCTGTGATTCCTGGCTGCCCTTCCTGGGCCGCTTCTCCGGGTCCTTGCTCGCTTCGGGGAGCTCGCATCTGCGGCTGGACCTTCCCAGGCGCGATTGCATCAGAAGCTGAAAGCTTCAGCTGATGCTCCCAAGTCCAAACTTTGTCCGAGCCTCGTCTGATTAACACCCGGGGCCCGTCCGAATATGCCAACAAGTTTGAAGTCATAAAACGGGCTCGCTCAAACTCTCGTAACGCACAAAACAACATCAAAACAAAGAATCACACCCCAAACCAATTGAATCAAAAATATGAACTTCAAGTGCTTCTAACTCACTCCCATGCGTCGAAATGTACTTAAACCACTCGAAATGACGCCAAACTTTGCGTGTAAGTCATAAATCACCATACGAAACTATTCCCAAACTCAAAATCCCAATTGGACCTCGATAACACCAAAACCTGCTCCATGCCAAATTTTATGAAATTTAAATCCTTCAAAGAGCCAACTTTCACTATTATGCACCGAAGCGCTCGGGTTATCCAAAACTCGATCCGAACATACGCCCAAGTTTAAAATCGCCATACGAACCTATTGGAATCGTCAAATCTTGATTACGAGGTCATTTATTCAAAACGTTGACCAAAGTCAAACTTAGCCTTTTAAGGCAAACTTAAGGAGCCAAGTGTTCCGATTTAAACCCGAACTCTTCCAGATCCCGAACTAACCATCCCCACAAGTCATAAACAGTAAAAGCGCATATGGGGAGCCTTAGTTAGGGGAACGGTGTTCTAGAAAGCAAAACGACCGGTCGGGTCGCTACATTCTCCACCTCTTAATCAAACGTTCGTCCTCGAACGAGTGTAGAATCATACCTGGAGTACTGAATAAGTGTGGATATCTGCTCTGCATGTCCTCCTCGGACTCCCAAGTCGCCTCCTCGACTGGTTGGCCCCTCCACTGAACCTTTACCACATAAATCTTTTTGGACCTCAACTGGAGAACCTGCCTATCAACAATGGAAACTAGCTTCTCCACATAACCCAGGCTCTCATCTAACTAAATCATATTGAGGTCTAACACATACGACATGTCGGCATGATACCTTCGGAGCATAGACACGTGGAAAATCGAATGGACTCCTGATATACAGCAAGCTCTTAAGCAACCTCCCCAACTCATCTCAACACCTCAAATGGGCCTATAATACTTGGGCTCAACTTTCCCTTCTTCCCGAACCTCGTGATCCCCTTCATCGTCGAGACTTTCAAGACATCCTTCTCGCCCACAATAAATGATAAATCACGCGCCTTATGATCCGCGTAACTCTTCTGTCTGGACTGTGCTGTGCGAAGTTGCTCCTGAATAACCTTTAATTTTTCTAAGGCATCCTTCACCAAATTGGTGCCATATAACTTAGCCTCGCCGGGCTCAAACCATCCGATGGGAGAACAACATCGCCAACGATATAAAGCCTTAAATGGGGCCATCTCGATGCTGGACTGATAATTTTTATTGTAAGCAAACTCGGCCAAAGGCAAGAATCGATCCCACTTCCCTCCAAAGTCAATCGCACATGCTTTGAGCATGTCCTCCTAGATCTAAATTGTCCGCTCCGACTGCCCGTCGATCTGTGGATGAAAGGCTGTGCTGAGCTCTACACGGGTCCCCAACTCACTCTATACTGCTCTCTAGAAATGCGAAGTGAACTGAGGGCCTCTATCTGATATGATGGAAACAGGCACACAATAAATCTGGGCCAACCTCTCTAAAGTATACGTGGTCACCACCGGAATGAAGTGCGCCGACTTGGTCAACCTGTCGACAATGACCCAAACTGCATCAAATTTCGTAAGGTCCGCGGCAACCCAACTACGAAGTCCATAGTAATGCGCTCCCACTTCCACTCAGGTATAGTCATCCGCTAGAGTAGGCCACCTGGCCTCTGGTGATCATACTTAACCTGTTGGCAATTTAGACACCTCGCAACATACTCAACTATGTCTTTCTTCATCCGCTGCCACCAATAATGCTACCTTAAGTCGGGGTACATCTTCGTAGCACCTAGATTGATAAAATACCGAGAACTGTGTGCCTCTTCTAGAATCCTCCCCCTCAAGCCGTCGACATTAGGAACACATAAGCGACCTTGGAGTCGCAGAACACCATCATCACCGATAGTAACCTCCTTGGCACTACCCAGTAGTATCGTCTCCTTGAGAACCAACAAGTGCGGATCATCAAACTGACGAGCCTTGATTTTCTCCAATAGTGAAGACTAGGCAACGACACATGCAAGAACTCGGCTGGGATCTGAAATATCCAACCTCACAAGTCTGTTAGCCAAGGACTGAATGTCCAAAGCTAGTGCCTCACCTCTGTTGAAATGAATGCCAAGTTACCAATGCTCTCCGCCTTTCTACTCAAGGCATCCGTGACTACATTCGCCTTGCTCGGATGATAAAGAATGGTAATATCATAGTCCTTTAGTAACTCAAGCCATATGCATTGTGTTAAATTGAGATCCCTTTGCTTGAAAAAATGCTGCAAGCTGCGATGATCAGTATAAACCTCAGTGGACACCCTATAAAGATAATGCCTCCAGATATTAAGAGCATGAACAATAGCGGCCAACTCCAAATCGTTCAAAGGATAATTCTTCTTATGTGGCTTCAGCTGACGTGAAGCATATACAATAACTCGCCTCTCCTGCATCAATACACAACCCAAACCAATGCGTGAAGCATCGCAGTACACAGTATACGTCCCCGAACTAAAAGGCGACACTAGAACCGGCACCGTAGTCAAAGCTATCTTGAGCTTCTGGAAGCTTGCCTCGCAATAGTCGGACCAATAGAACGGAGCACCCTTCTTGGTCAATTCTAGTCAATGGTGCTGCAATAGATGAGAAGCCCTCAACAAATCGACGATAATAAACTGCTAACCACAAGAAGCTCCTGATCTCAATCGCCGTAGTAGGACGAGGCCAACTCTGAACTGCCTCAATCTTCTTGGGATCCACCTTAATACCCTTGCCTAATACAACATGCCCCACGAATTCTACAGAATCCAGCCAAAAATCACACTTGGAGAACTTAGCATATAGCTTCTGTTCCCGCATGGTCTGAAGCACCACTCTCAAATATTGCTCGTGCTCCTCCATGTTGCGCTAGTAGATCAAGACGTCATCAATGAAGACAATGATGAACGAATCAATATATGGCCTGAACACCCTGTTCATCAAATCCATAAATGTCGCTGGGCATTAGTTAGACCGAATGACATCACTAGAAACTCGTAATGCCATATCTAGTCCGGAAAGCGTCTTTGGGACATAATCCCGAATCTTCAACTGATGGTACCCCAATCTCAAGTCGATCTTAGAGAACACCCTGGCACCCGAGAACTGGTAGAACAAATCATCAATCCGCGACAACGGGTACTTGTTCTTAATGGTAACTTTGTTCAACTGGCGGTAATCAATGCACATCCACATAGTCCCATCTTTCTTCTTCACAAATAATGCTGGTGTACCCCAAGGTGATACACACGGCCTGACGAACCCCTTTGCTAGCAACTCCTCAAGTTGTTCCTTCAGCTCTTTCAACTCTTTCGGAGCCATACTGTACGGTAGAATAGATATAGGCTGGGTACCAGGAGCCAAATCAGTGCAAAAATCAAAATCACAATCTGGTAGCCTACCTGGAAGATCGGAAGGAAACATATTGGAGAACTCCCGGATGACGGGCACTAAATCAATCACTGGAGTCTCTGCAGTAGCATCTCAAACATAGGTTAGATAAGCCAAACAACCCTTCTCGACCATGTGTCGAGCCTTCATAAAAGAGATAACCCGACTAGATGCACCGACAGGCGAACAATTTCACTCCAATATAGGAAACTCTGGTAGTGCCACGGTAGCAGTCTTGGCATGGCAATTGAAGATGGCGTGATATGGAGATAACCAGTCTATGTTAGGATGACCTCAAAGTCGGTCATATCAAGCAGAAGAAGATCCGCTCTAGTCTCATATCCACAAAATGTAACAATGCAAGACTGATAGACCCGATCCGCAACAACATAGCCGCCCACCGGAGTGGACACATAAACAGGAGTACCCAAGGACTCACAGGGAACATCCAGGAAGACGACACATATGAATAGGTAGACCCTGAATCAAATTATACTGAAGCATCCCTACTGCACACATAAATAATACCTGTGATCACGACATCTGAGGCCACTGCATCTGGAATGGCCAGGAAAGCATAGAATCTAGCTGGAGCGCCACCTACCTGGCCTCCACCTGCCTGGCCTCTACCTCTAGGACGACCCCTACCCACCTGCCCTCTGCCTCTGGGCGGCCGGACAGTTGGTACGGCTACTGGTGCGGTATCATAGGCTGACAACCCTACTGAACTGCCTTGCCCTGAAGCTTGGGGCAGAATATTTGCACGTGGCTGAAATCCGCGCACTCGAAACAACCTCTCTATACGAAGGGCTGGTGACCTGAAGCCTGACCCTGATAGCCTGAATACCCACTGGAGGAACACCTGAGTAGCTGGTGGGTGATAGGAATCCTCTGGCATGGCGCTGAAATAAGGTCGAGCAAGAGCATCCCGAGGAGGGGGTAGTGCTGGATATGGGGGCCTGCTAGGTTGATCCCTGATGAGCTGGCCTCTACCACCAGCCGGGGCACCACTAAACTCTCTAGAATAACGGACTTGCTTGTATCGCAGCATCTGCTCTCGACCCCTCTGATGGTATCCCTTAATCCTCTGAGCAATCTCCACAACTAGCTGATAAGAAGTCCCCATCTCAAACTCTGGGGCCATGGTGGCCTGAATACCAGAGTGTAACCCCGAAACAAACCTTCGTACTCTCTCCGCCTCAGTAGGAATATCATAAGTGCATGGCGAGACAACTCAGAGAATGTCGCCTCATAATCAGTCACTGACATCTGACCCTACTGGAGTTGCTCAAACTGATACCCCAACTCTTCCATCCGGGAGGGTGGAATATACCTGTCCAAGAAAAGGCGTGTAAATTGATCCCAAGTCAAGGGAGGAGAACCTGCTGGTCTGCCAAGAAGATGAGACTACCTCCATCTACGGGCCCTGCCCTCTAACTGGAAAGTAGTGAAATCCACCCCTCGGATTCTAATATCCTCATGTTGTGCAGTATGTCCCTGCACCGATCGATGAAGTCCCGGGGATCCTCATGTGGCGCACCCCCGAAGACAGGAAGCTGTAGCCTGGTCCATCTGTCCAATCACTTCTGCGGCTCGCCGGCCATAGCTAGTCTACGCTCAGGTACGGCTGCTGCTACTAGCTGGGCCTCGCCCACGGGTAGTGTGCCCGGGGTCTGATATACAGCAGCTGCATGCCCAAGAGCTTGAGCAGTAGGGGTCTATGCTCCCCTCCAGCCTGAGATGTGGCTTGGTCTGTTGGAAATAAACCAGCCTGAGTCATAGTGTCCATGAACCGCAGCATACGGCCCATGACCTCCTCAAATCCCGGCGGGAACATGAAATCCACCGGGCTGGCTCTGCTGCAGGCATCTCGACCTGCTCCACAACAATAGGATCCTCTGCTGGATCTGCTGGTAGTATAGGTGGGGCCACTCTGGGATGTCCTCGACCCCTACCTCGGGTCGGTGCCCTCCCCCGGCCTCTGCCTCGGCCTCTAGCAATAGGGGGAGCAACTCCTCCCGGGTCTGGAACATCCGATGTGCGTGTTCTCACCATCTGTGAGAGAATAAGAGAAAGACACTTAGTATAACATCAACTGCATGATAGGATGAAGAAAGAGTAATTTCCTAACACCCTATAGCCTCTCGAAGATAGGTACGGATGTCTCTGCACCGATCTGCAAGACTCTATTAGGCCAGCTCATAACTTGTGAGACCTACGTGAACCTAGTGCTCTGATACCATGTTGTCACGGCCTAATTTCTCCTATAGGCCGTGACGACGCCCGACGTTACCGCTAGGCAAGCCAACAATGAACTAACTCTATGATCATTTCTTTTAAAAATTTGAAATAGTTGATTTTTAGTTTGTGCATAAATGGGAAGTAAGAATTTAATAGAAATGAGAGATAAACATTTTAAAAACAAGTGAGATAAGTAAAATAACCCAAAACTATCAAGTTTCTACTAGCATAAATCTCCAAGACATGGTGTCATAAGTGTATGAGCTACTAGTAGAATATACAGAAGAATACTACACGACTGTCAGAAATGAAATAGACAAAAATAAAGCAAAAGAAAAACTTCGGTAGCTGCAGAACGGGTCGGAAGGTAGCTCACCGCAGAGTCTCGTGGAAATCAAGGATGCGCGCCAGACTGATATCCAGATGCACCTACCTCAGATCCTGCACATTCAATGCAGAAGTGTAGCGTGAGTATATAAACAACATGTACCTAGTAAGTATCCTGTCTTACCTCGAAGAAGTAGTGACGAGGGATCGACTGAGACACTTACTATGGGCTAACAATAAAGTAACGGAATTATAACTAAGCATGGGGTATAAATACAATTGAAGACGCAATAACAAGAATATATGAACAATTTTTTTACTAATAGTAAGTCCCAATTAATTTTCATTATTTAACAAATTAATCTCTCAAGATAATGAAACAATATCAATTATAGTTGGGCTTCAAGAATTATAACGCACAATTATGCCGAGTTCACACGGCCCGATCCAACATGCAAATACATAAATGGTGCAGTGTCGAGGGTCGAACAACAACCATAGATGCATCTATTCTATTACCGAGGCGTTCAGCTCGCTCAAAACAAGAGAAAATAATTTATAAGTAACTGATTCAAGGATTATTAAGAGGCTAATATTCAAGTAAACATCAATTCTCATTAACGGTTAAGTAACCCGTCCAAGTAAATGAAATTCGACCTTTCATAATTCCTTTAATAAGTTCTGATATGATTTAAATATTTATATTATCAAGTAGAGTGCCATTATCGCAAGTATCACATGATTTGGGTCCTAAACTACTCGGACATAAGCATAATTAGTAGCTATATACGGACTCTCGTCACCTCGTGCGCATGTAGCCCCCACAAGTAGGAGCACATATTAAATCAATTCACCTATGGGGTTAATTCCCTCTTACAAGGTTAGTAAAGAGACTTACCTTGTCTCAAAGTTTACTTTCCGGTCCACAAATGTGCTTTAAATCCTCAATTCGGTGCCAAACGACTCGAAACTAGTCAATTGTTATATAAAATAGTCAATACATGTTCAAAAGTTCATATCCTAATTATTAAAGTGATTACCCAACCCCAATTGAAGAATTCCTAAAATTCACCCCCGGGCCCACGTGCCCGATTTTCGGAAAATTTTCGAAGAAAGTTGTTACCCATAACCTCATGAACTCAAATATATGATTTTCACTAAATTCCCTAACCTTTTCGTGGTTATGTCCTATTTTTACCAAAACCCTAGGTTTTTCATCTAAACCCATAATTTCTATCAATTTACATATTATAATCTACCCATAAACTTTGTATTTAACTCACATTAGATAGAAATTACTTACCTCAATTAGCTAGTGAAGACCCCTCTCTAACCAGCTCCAGAATTGCCTCAAAATGTGTATGAAATGAGCCAAAAATGCCTATGTCTCGTATTAAATGAGGGTCTGCCTCCAGCGATTTTCGCTTCTGCGGACCTGGGGCAACATTTGCGGCTCCGCACTTGCAAAAAAACCATCGCACGTGCGGTCCTAGCCCAGGCTGGCTGGCTCCGCTTCTGTGGACGGGATACCGCTTCCGCGGAGGTTGGGGCGCATCTGCGGTTCCTGGGCTGCCCTTCCTGGGTCGCTTCTGCGGGTTCTTGCTTGCTTCTGCGAGCTCGCACCTGCGGCTGGCCCTCCACGTGCGATTGCACCAGAAGCTTCAGCTTCAGCTAATGCTCCCAAGTCCAAACTTGGTCCGAGCCTCTTCCGATTAACACCTGGGGCACCGGGGCACCGAACATGCCAACAAGTTTTAAATCAAAAAACGGACTCGCTCTTACTCTCGGACCGCACAAAACAACATCAAAACTATGAATCATACCACAAACCAATTGAATCAAAAATGTGAACGTCAAGTTCTTCTAACTCACTCCTAATGCGCCGAAATGTACTTAAACTACTCGAAATGACGCCAAACTTTGCGTGCAAGTCACAAATCACCATACGGAACTATTCTCAGACTCGGAATCCCAGTTGCACCTCGATAACACCAAAACCTGCTCCATGCCAAATTTAATGATCTTCAAAACCTTCAAAGAGCCAACTTTCACTATTATGCGCCGAAACACTCCCGAGTTATCCAAAACCCGATCCGAACATACTCAAAACGTTGACAGAAGTCAAACTTAGCCTTTTAAGGCCAACTTAAGGAATCAAGTTTTCCTATTTCAATTCGAACTCTTCCAAATCTCGAAATAACCATCGTTGCAAGTCATAAAACAGTAAAAGCGCAAATGGGGAGCCTTGTTTAGGGGAATAGGGTTCTAGAAAGCAAAATAACCGATCGGGTCGTTACATTGTTAGTTAGTAAATAACTAAAAATCACTCTTTGTATATGGTTATCTTTCCAACTTCTTAAAAACTTTAGTTGATTAACCTGTAAATTCGCAGGAGAAACCGGTTTAGTGAAGCCGAACAGATTACCAAAAAGGTGTTAAAATGCGTATATTATGTTTAACCGTGGCCAGGGTGAAGTTAAAGAAAAAAGCGTTAAGAAAAGATTTAATTCTTTAAAAGGTTGGGACGAAGAGATGAATAGAGTGGAAAATTAAATTAAAAAAGAGTATAGAAGGGGTAATTTCATTTCATAAATTTGATAAGAAAATAACAATACAAGTTTACAGATCAAGAGATGGAGAGTACTGAGCAGGATTTTACAACATAAGGTTATCCCCCTATCATTTTATATCCCTCTCATTTTATATAGTATGATTTTGCAACAGAAGGTTATCCCCCTATCACTTTGTATCCCTATCATTTTATATTGGTATCAGAGCTCTGATACCAAGATCTCTAGCTCTAATACCAAAGACCTCTAACTCTAATACCAAGATCCAGATGATGATTAGGGAATGAGTTTCGACACAATAGCTCTACATAATCATGATACGTAGAAGTAAATAGGAGAACCCCAGTCAGAAATATTGGGAGGAAAAACACAAAAGAAAAGACAGAAGAAAAGTAGTACTAGTACAATAATGCATTCGACATGTGAAAAAAGAAGAAAAAGATAAATAGAGTGACATAAAGTAATACTGAAAAGACTTTAGAGTCTTTGAGTGGAAAAAATAATTACATAAAGTGATAAATAAAAAGGAATCTCTGCTCAAGCCATGTGATGATGGGGCCCGGTATATGTATGTATGTATGTATGTATGTATGTATGTATGTATGTATGTAGAGAGAGGGAGAGACTTTTTACCTGAGGTTGAGCAATCGATATTCGAATATATGCAAACCTATATATCTATACTATATTAAAAGCACGAAAGCCTTTAGCGAAATGTCGTTCGCCTTTTTCGCCCTTTAAAATTTAACTTCACACTAGACAAAATGTAATTTAATTATTTCCCCAATAGTTAGAACTTTTTACTTTCCTAATATGTAGGACTTTGAAATCAACTTAAATTATAGTTATTAAATATTTCCTTATTTGAACTATTTAGAAAGTTCTAATATTTAAGAATTTAAAATCAAGTAAACTTTTATTTATGTAAATTCTTTCCTTTTTTGAATCCAATAAAATAACTACCAGCATGTAATTACAAGTATGTTTCTTCCATATATATAGAATAAACTAATTCCACACAAAGAACGTGTGATATACAAAATCAACTTTGTAAATAAGTATGTTTCTTTCTCTAGATATAAACAAACCAAAACATCCTTAATAAATTATGAAGCCTAAAAGTGTAAAAGAACATTAAACAATAAGATGAAGCATTAGAGACAACATATATTGTCGTTAATTATTTTTCTTTCTTTTGGTATTTATATAAACAAAATGATAACTTCCTATAAATTTCTATGTACGATGTTACTTATTGTAAAATATTATTTTAATGTAGGCATTTTAAAGCTTAGCATTTGATAACTTGATTTACATGTTCTTCCTGTACATATATATTATTGATTAATGCTAAGCATTGGCGCTAAGTAGGGGCGGAGGCACGTTGAGCCAAGCACTGTCATCCGACACCGCTTGACCGGAAAATTTTATTTATCAATATATATATGTAAGTAATCTGCAAAAGGAAATCTAAATATAATAAATGGCACAACTTGGCGCTAACAGCTATATTGGCCCGTTGGTGAAGCAAACCAATTTCTGCTTGTGGTCAAGCGTTCGACTCCTCACGGTGTTAACAATTTTTTCTTAATATTTTAGTATTCTTCTGGAAATTTTTTGAAAGAAGCAACGTCCTATGGATTCGAATGGATAATGAGCTACTGAGTAAATGTTTGCTGCCTTATATAGATTTTTTTTTTTTTGGTATTTGTACCGAGTCTATTATGAGTACATTTTATTAAAATAAAAGTTCGTGGGGGAGAACTGTACTACTATATTTGAATTGTGTTTTTCTAAAGTATGATTTTGTTAAAGTAATCTCTTCATTTGTACGCCTCTCTAAATTTCGACACCGCTTACAAAAAATTTCTGCTTACGCCCCTGGCGCTAAGTACACGTGCAACACACGTACAGTAAAGCTAATATTAAATTACACTAATAATGTGTAATTAATTAAACTTGGCATTACACCACAATAATAGCAATAGCAAAACATAGTTGTTAATTAGGTGCGTGTTTCACGAACATATTCGATTATTCAAAGTACGTCCTTAGTAATATTTGATCACACTTTAAACTATATTAAAAACACGAAGGCCTTTAGTGAAATGTCGTTCGTCTTTTTTGCCCCTTAAAATTAGTGTCCACATTGGACAAGATTGTTATTAATTATTTTTTTAATATTTAGGATTTTGAAATCAAATGAATTTTTTCTTATTAAATTTATCCTTATTTGATCTATGTAGAACTCCTAATATTTAGAAGTTTGAGATTGAGTAAGATTTACTCAAAATTTTCTATAAATTAGGCCAAGTAGTAACACCTCACTTTTTAAATTCCTTTCACTTTAAGTTATGGATTCCAACAAGAAAATAGGACCGATATCTACAGTTATTTCTTTAAAGAAATAGTTTTATAAGGTAAAATTTTAATGAACTTTAAAATTCTAAATATTATAAATTTTTTCCTAATTTAAATAACAAAAGATTTAATAATTTTTTAATTTAATTTTAAAATTATAAATATTGGAACATATCTAATGTGAAATTAATTTATAAAGGTAAAAAAGATGAACGATAGTTTGCTAAAAATAAAAATCTAAAATAAAACAATATTATTTAAAATATGTTTTTTCATTATAATATAAACTTAACGAAAATTTGCAAGTTCTAAAATGATAGATGTGCTATTCATGAATAATGTACAAACTCAAATATTTACGTACTTAAATTATATCATTAAAAATATCTAACTAAATTTAACTTTATGTAAAAGAATATTAATTAAAACTTCAAATGGTAAAAGGAACTTTCCACGTTTTAAATGCTTGGATAAAATTATTGCTAAATTTAAATATTTAAAGCTTAGATGAGCTAATATGAATTTGAATCAACAAAAAATTATTTCCTTTAAGGTTGAGAGCAAATAATGAATGTCTAAATTAATTAACTAATTAGCAATTAAAAGTATCCAATTCAATTTATTTACAAATTAATTATATAAGTGAAAATTATTTTTCAAGTTGAAAAACTACTAGGCTACATAAAATTGTTTTTGTAAGAAGAGCATTGGTAGTTAACGATGTAAAATAAAACAAAAATAATTATTCTATAGTACTAAAAGTCAAATTGGTAAATATATAAACTTAAATCAATAATAATAAAACAGTAGTAGATAAAATACATTCTTAAATGAATGAATTGGTATTAATTTTTTTGTTTCTTTTCACATTCATTTCAACACATGATAGCTCTCTCTATTTTTTTTTTAATATTAAATTATTTTGGTAAAATGTTAAGGCAACATTATTAATTTAGACTTTGCATCATTACCTATCGATATTTTTTATTTTCAAATCTCTAAAATACCAAATGATTTAACTTTTTAATTTATTTTTTTGAAAAGATTTTTGTGATTTATTTGTTTTTAGTATTAGGTAAAAGAAAATAAGTTTAAAATCACAATAAGGCATCTAAAAGTTTAATTTATTTGCTAAAAAAAAGGACTTTTGTGGAGCAACCTTTTTTCCTTTGAGTTAGCTAAATGAGATTAGCATTCATTTTTTCAAGAACTTACCCTTTTTTAAAATTTGTTTTTATATTGCGTGATTTTTAAAATTGTGTACCCCTTAATATAAATACACGCGCAAAGCGCGTACCCTAAGACTAGTTATATTAAAAGCACGAAGACCCATAACAAAATGTCATTTACTTTTCTTACTATTTGAGAATAGAATTCACACTAAACAAAATGATTATTATTTTTAATATTTAAAAGTATTAATTTAATTAATTTTATAATATTAAAAATATTTATTAAATTAATTCTCTAATATTTAGGACTTTTGATAAACTAAAATTTGCCTATTACATTTTTCATTCTTGAATTAGGCTATCACATGCCTAATATTTTTTACTTTGTCTAATATTTAAGAATTTTAAAGTGGACTAATTATAGAGTTGTTATCTATTTTCTCTGAATCCATCTGAAACATGAGCTGTCCAAATTATGACTCTAGGATTCTTAAATCGGTGTAACCATTCCAATTTATTCGTAAAGTAAGGAAAATAGCTTAGAAGCTTGATTAATAATTTCTATTTGTAAAATTTAATTACATAAGTTTTTTTTTACAATATTTAATTGGCTAGTCTTAGATATTTATATTGCTATAAATTATCTCATCAAGGATAAAATAAAAATTTCAAATTTAAATTATTCATAAATATAAAAAGATGATATTTTTCTTGAGACAAGCAAATCAACAAAAACAAAAAGAAAGATTAGCAGTAATTTTTATTTATTGTTGGTTTTACATGAAACAAATAGGAAAAAAAGAAAACCGGGATATAAACGATGTTATATATTTGTTTATATAAAGGAAAACTATAAATATGGGATATGGGCTAACTATTCAAGTTTGGAATTTTTATCTCCTATAGCAAAGGTTAACACCATATTTATTTTAAATAAATACTATTTAAAAATATTATATTCTATAAATACCTTTTAATGTTTATAGCAAAATATCTAATTTTGGTTACCTCCTACCCCTAAGCCACTAAATACGCTATTCAGTTACACTATTTTTTTTCTCTCTCTACTTTGATACATGTCATTCTCTTCCCCGTAAAAAACCAAAAAAACGTATAGAAAGAGAGACGTACGACAAGAATGACGACGGTGAAGACACCAATGGTAGCAAGAAAGATCTTTTGATCACGGTTACAACAATCCCTAAGTTCCCAATTTGGATTCATCCTTTTTTTTCTTCTGCCAGCCCCAATTGCTTAAACACTACAAAGCGTCAACCTTTTCTGCTCCTACAAACAAACTAAACCTCAATTCAAAATTAGTTAGGATCGGCTATTCAAGATTTTTGCTTCCACCAAACAGTTGAAAAATTCAGCTTTTCAAACAGAGGCTTTGTTTAATGAGTTTATTCAACAATCCAGTTGGCAATCGAACGTAACTGTTCACCACTGTAACAATGACCGGAGAAGGTTAAAACGACGGCGTTTTGTCGTTTATTTTTGGAGATTGGTAGGTGGAGTTGTTAACTGTAAATGGGTTTTCTCAATCAATCATCTCTTCTTCTTAACTAAGTAAACACAGCAGATTTTTGTCGTTTACTCTGTCAACGTATCACGCTGTATTTCAATGTATTTTCAACGTATCACGCTGTAATTTCATGTATTTCATTGTATTCATTGTCTTTTTTTCATTATAATTCAATGTATCTCGCTGTATTCCATGTATTTCATTGTATTCACTGTCTTTTTTTTCCATTGTATTTCAATGTATCCCGTTGTATTCTATGTATTTCATTGTATTCACTGTCGCGCTATATTCCATGGATGTATTCATATATTTTTTTAATTAATATAATTTATGTATTTAGATGTATTATATAATTTCTCTGAAATTTGCTATGTTTTTGGGGTATTTTTCGGTTGGGAATCTTTTTTATAACTGGAAATACAAAATTTGTGTGTTATAATTTAGTTTGTTGAGTTATATTAGGAGTCTATTATGTTAATTGATTCACTTTCCGTTTAAAAACAGTGTAATCCCCTATTTCACGCCGTGAATACAGTCGAATACAATAATCTGTCCAGCTGTAATCCCATGTTCCACGCCATGAATACAGTCGAAAACACTCGAATACAACAACTGATTAGCTGGACTTCCCTAATTCATGTCTATTTTTGCTACTGTATGCATGAATACAGTAGCTTAAATACATCTAATACATCTTATAACAACAGAAAACGTATATACAATCCGTAATATAACAAATGGTATCTATAGATAGCTAATTACCACTAAAAGATAGTGCTTTATGAAAATTTCTCTTCAAGTTCTGGTGATGTTTTGCTATCTTGTGTCAATTATAAGGAATTTTTACCTCCTATAGCAAAGGTTAACACCTTATTTATTTTAAATAAATACCATTTAAAAATATTATATTCTATAGATACCTTTTAAGGTTTATAGCAAAATATTTAATTTTGGTTACCTCCTAGCCTTAAGCCACTAAATACGCTACTCAGGTACACTTTTTTCTTTCTCTCTCTACTTTGATACATCTCATTCTCTTCCCCCATCCCATTAAAATTTCCGCTCTCCTCCTCCTTCTAACGCACAGCAACAACAAACCTAATCCACACAAAACAAGTGCAAACCATCATTCTTTTTCGCTAAGTATTTAGTTTAATTTGGTTCAACAAATTTGACAGCTCCATATATAGTTTTTATGCTTACCCCAAAAAGCTTTAGCTTAAGGAAGGATGCAAGATCTGTCAAGATCAAGAAGAATATGGATATGGTCAAATTCAAGGTTCGCTGCACCAAGTACCTCTACACACTCTGTGTGTCCGACTTTGAGAATGCCGACAAGTTGAAGCAGTGACTTCCTCCGGGTTTGAGCGTGCAAGATCTTTGAAGATGGAAGGACTATTATTTTTTGTTGTTGAGCAAAGACGACGGAGTTTGTAGTTGAGCAACTTGATTTTCTGTTAATATATTTCAATGTATTTTCAACATATCACGCTGTATTTCATGTATTTCATTGTGTTCATTGTCTTTTTTCATTGTAATTCAATGTATCTCGCTGTATTCCGTGTATTTTATTGTATTCACTGTCTTTTTTTTCATTGTATTTCAATGTATCCCGCAGTATTCTATGTATTCATATGTTTTTTCAATTAATATAATTTATGTATTCAAATGTATTATATAATTTCTCTGAAGATTGCTATGTTTTTGGGGTTTTTTCCAGTTGAGAATCTTTTTTATAACCGGAAATATAAAATTTGTGTGTTATAATTGAGTTTGTTGAGTTATATTAGTAGTCTATTATGTTAATTGATACACTTTCCATTTAAAAACAGTGTAATCCCCTGTTTCACGTCGTGAATACAATCGAATACAGTAATCTGTCCAGCTGTAATCCCACGTTTCACGCCATGAATACAGTCGAATACACTCGAATACAACAACTGATTAGCTGGACTTCCCTGATTCACACCTATTTTTGCTACTGTATTCATGAATACAATAGCGTAAATACATCAAATACATCATATAACCACAGAAAATGTATCTATAATCCGTAATATAGCAAATGGTATCTATAGATGGCTAATTACTACTAAAAGATAGTGTTTTATGAAAATTTCTCAATTTATAATGGGGCCGATCTTAGCAGTCTGCCATCACTTTGATTTTGGGGCCCACTTCTACTAATATGGGCTACTATGATGCAACTCTGTTGAGTTACTCGTAGTTCTTCAAGTTTGTAGGATCTAACAATTTGATGCTGATATTTGGTTATATAAATTGGATTGAGAAAATTATTTGGAGATGTCTTTGAATACTTTGTATATGATGACTCCCATTCTAACATGTATTATTGAATAGTTTTAACCTCTAAGTTTCTTAGTTACCATCATTTTGTTGGGTAATCTCACTAGTTTCTTAACACTCAGAGAATGAATATAAGCAGGATAGTTCTTTTTTTCTTTTTTGTTTCTCATTGTAACAGATAGAGAGGGGAATTCAACATGAGAAAGTAGACAGAGGGGTAGCAAATTCAACATGAAATTGCTTCTCCAAAAGAGTGTTTAATTTCAATGGCTAAAATTGCAGAAAAGAAGAGGAGTAATACTTAACTTAAAAAAATGATCATACTCTATCTTTTCTCTCTTTCGATATTTTAGTAATTTTGGCCAATGCAAGCTACCATCCCTCTAAGAATAAATCAAAATTTTATAGTTGAACGATCGTACCATTGCAAGTTCAGGTCATAGTAAATTTTGCTACTAGTACTATTTTTAGTTGAACTTTCTCAATTGCTTTATAGAGCAAAATAAACCTCTGTTTTAAAAGGAAGAATGGGGACTCGCTCGGGGCTTGCCCCGGGGCGGAACACTCGTAAAATGCCCCTGAGCTTATGTGTGGGGCTTAGTTCCGTGATACTTACGCCTCAGCCACCGGGGCTTACGCCCCGAACAGGCCAACGCCCAGCGTACTGGGCTCGCCTAATAGAACTTTATGCAATTGTATGTAATTAAACTTGTAAATCCTCAAATTTTCATACCAATTCGTTGACTATTCAAAATTACTTTTTTTAAATCATAAATCATTAAGTAGAGAGTATTTTATGTCATAATTAAAATAAAAATTATTGCACGTTATCCACTAGACTGCTATGATAGTAAATTTTAAATAAATCTTTCTTTTCGAAAGTATTTATTTATTAACTTTTGTTATGTCTGTACTATATAATAGTCCATAATTTTTTTTATAATTATTTTCTAAATGATATTTTTTTCACGTTTACAAGATACAATACTTATTAATTTAATATCTCAATATTAGCTAGTAACTATTTACAAATAATTAGTTATCATGATATTATATGATGAATTATGTGTCAGTTTATTAGCTTGTTAAAACTTAAAAATAAATGATGCTAGAGAATCATATTTAAATTTGAATTATGTTTTTACATAAATTCTCTTTCAAATAGAAATCATATTAAATAAAAGGAGTATTTTAAGTAAAATATCGAATTATAATATTGAAATTCTTTCAAGATTTATTACTTATTAAGAGATACATATAAGATTTCTTAACGAATACATTACTTTTGATGTTTGAGTTGTAACGACGTTGCAACTAATTTGCATATTAGGATATATGTCATACTTTTCGTATTATTCATAGTCGAATGATAATTTATAAATATTTTAAATAGATTATTTGTTATAATTTTGTGATTTTGATGTAATTTTTATAATTATTTTTTATTTTGTACTATCTTAAAATTCTTGAAATTAGTAAAATTTAAAGATCCGTGGGACTTACGCCCCATGTCTCAGGGCTTACGCCTCGCCTCTCGCCCCCGCCTTTTAAAACATTGAATAAAACAAACAATACATTAATTGCTAAAAATGGTTATCCAAAATGAACGAGTACGAGTAGGCTCCGAAACCAAAATTTGGTTCTTTTGAACTCAAATGACGGAAATGTGTGGAGTTTAACGTCCGTTTTGGACGTTAAGGTATAGCGCTTTTTAAAAGAGCGTTATATATAAAATTGGGGGGGGGGGGGGGG